>NC_056728.1:802500-887500 GCF_019279795.1 Protopterus annectens
CCTTTAATTTTTGAATTGTAATATCAAAAAACTTTTTTGATTGGTGGGTTTGAATTTGGTCACATGTATTTATTTAAGGCTCTTGGATTAGTGTTTGTTACATTGAGAAAGATCATTAGACTGAAACCAGTCTGTACATTGTAATAAATGTTTGTTTCTTCGAATCTGCTGGCCTCTTTTTTGTGGTGCTGTTTTTCCAGTAAGCAATTAAAACAAAATGTATAAACCAATATTGACAAAACTGCCCAATTCAGAACATTTCAACCATAAAAGGCCACTCAGACTTCTGTCATTACAATCCACCAGTATCAGTCAATATGCGTCAGTATGCACAATCTCTGCAAAAGTAAATGTCATCTGAATAATTCCAAATTAAAGAGATCTGTAACTAATGAGGTTGCTGCTAGCAAACAACTTTATATTTCAGTGTTTCTTCTACAAATTCAGTGCCTGCTGCCCTTGAAGAATAAATTGCCTGTGTTACTTTAAAAATGGTAAGCTGGTAATGTTGTAATAAGGGATGGATGGCAAACTGATTGAATGAGATGCCTAGTAACTCTGAACCTAAGGAGGACACACTCAGGACTGCAGCACCCCATCCCCCTTAAAGTACAGCATGGTATCAGCAATACATGTACATGATGTGGGAGTAGAGCCCTCAGCTTTCTGCATCAAAAGAAGTATGCTACCTGTTGTGCTAACAGTGCTTTTCAGTTCTATAGCACAACAGTGATGCAATTTTCTAACAGTTGCACATTGTAAACAGACTTAGCATGAGCAGCATTAAACTTATCTTCCTTTGAAGCTCATAATTCCTTAAAAGCAGTTGAAACGCAAATCTCTGAAAAATGCACTTGAAACTCAATTCCTTGAAAATTTCCCTGAAACTCAATTCCTTTAAAAAAAAAATGCAGCTTGGTACTTGGGGTAGAGGACTCAGGCTATTGGGTCCTGTAACTAAAGGTACAGGGTTTGAGCCTGAACAAATGACTAACCACATGCTATCCCTAACTAGGACATTTCACATACACACCTACCATACCTTTCAACCTCTTAGTGCAAGAAATCTGGACAAAACCTAAAATAATAGGGACAAAGCCCCAGAAATAGGGACAGATTTTAAATATTGCTCTCATGAACTTGGAAAGTTGCTGGAATAACAGGATTTGTGTTAGTATGCATTGTTCTAAAGGATATGAAATCTGAAACTTAAATGTCTGTCATTATTTAGTAACTTCATTCTTGAATGACTTTAAAGAAAATCACAAATTTTATGAGGAACAGACCAAAAATATGAGGGAAAAGTCTGTGCATTCTGCAAAAACCTGAACAGTTGAGAAGTATGCTACCTGCCTACCTCTTACACACACCCCTACCTATCTACCTCTTTTATACACACACACACACCTCTTACTTGTCCGTCTCTGGTCTGCAATCCAGATGTCTTGTATTCAAATTCCATGCACGTTTGCACACTCGCACACACACCTCTTACTTGTCCTTCATTGATCCACAGTCCAAACATCTTCCTGTATTCAAATTCCGCACATGTGGAAGATGCAACAGGTGTGTGCGAGTGGACACAAAGATCATTCTTAAAGAAAAGCACCCTTAAAAAATACATCATTTTTTTTCTTTTTTTAAATTAAAAAAATATTAATCCTCTGGCCAGCTGGCCCTCTCACAGCCAGTGGGCCCTAGGTGACTGCCTTGTTCACCTAGTACTGGACCCAGCTCTGGCTTTATCCCACTATGATACATGATTGGGAGTGTTATTTAACTCAGTTAGAGCACACTATTCTGTAATGTCCTCAAAGAACTATATACATTGGTTTGATACAGAAATTTAATCACTTTAGAATTCTTGATTACTAAACCTTGGTCCAGTATTTGATTGCCCAGTATTTACCTGGCTTACAGTGGTGGATGAAGTTTATCATGAACCCTGGACTATCTTCAAGCCATGGACCCACCCTACCTGTTCTTGCTCTTTATTTGCATCTGCCCTTCTTATAGTCATGCCTATATAAAAATCTGTCTAGCAGCAAACGGATTCAAACAGATTAGCAAATGAAAGCACACATGATAGTTTCTCTATTTTTTGTAGTGTAAGCATCTAAAAACAGAACAGGTCTGTTAAGCATACTGAGTTCTTCACAGGAGTTGAAATGTTTACATTATTTCAGATAAAGCAGCCTGTTTAAGAATCTTCAGAGTAGTACTATTAGACAACAAGGAAGATTTTAGAAATGATTTGATATGCCAGTAAGGGATTCCCCTGCTGTAGCACCACCAGCTGTTATGGGGCATGGCCTGATTGGTAGCTGCTGACTGGATGCAAGTACATTACTGGAATGCATTGCAAAAGCTGCAGGTGATGTCTATAATGTTTGCTGGTACTGCATCTGCAACATCAGCATGTCGGTAACTGTAAAAAGCAGTTTTTTGGTTTTTTCAACCCTTGTTAGGACCTGTTTTATTTTTTTGCTTTGTTTTTTTTTTTTTTTTTGTTTGTTTTTAGTTTTCAACTGTGGTTTGAGGGAGGCACCAGATTGAGGAAATTCCCATGATGCCAGCTATCCTAGCTATGGCTTTGAGCAACTCTCATAAATAAATTGGAACTAGATCTGTCTAGAAAATGTTGCAGCTTCTTACAGTGTATTGACTAATGCACATTTGCAGCAATCTACTTTTCAATCAAAAAAAAAAAAACTTGGATTTTTACCTTATAACTGTTTCATCTGAAGCAATAACATGGCACCCAGATGGACTACTACTTGCATGGCCCACTGACATTTCATTAACAAATTCTGAATTGCAGTTGCTGCCCTGAATTCTGGAGAATTGTTTGTGTTATTATACTACATGTAAGTGATGAATATATCTATAGCTATGAAACTAGTTATATCCCCACATTGACTGTCCATGGGGGGGCAGAAAAACATACACATTCAACATGTCACTGTGGCCCAATCAAGGTAAGAATCCCCTCCAAGAACTATGGTACATAAGTGATTGTATCTGCTGTTATCCTCACAATGCAAAATTGCTTGTCTGCTCGCTTCAATAAGGTTTCCCTGGATTCTTTATTGCTGGTGTCATTCTTCCTCTGAAAAGAGGGCATTAACTGCTTTTAGTGCTCTTACCTAGATTTGTCTGGGTAAACAATATGATCCTGTTGCTGTTTTTAGTGTTTAATGTCTTGAGTAGGTGGGCCTAGGTGTATTTTTGATAGTTGCTGGGGGTGCTTAAGGAAGTAGTATGTCCAGAGCATACCTTTCAACTGTGCAGATTTTTGCTTCAAATTTTTGTTCCTCATATAATTTGTGGTTTTCTGGCAAATCACTGGGATGATCTGAGGAGGAAAAATTACTAAATAATGACATACACTTGAGTTTCAGACTTCATGTCCTTCAGAAAATGCGTTTTAACACAACTCCTGTTATTCCAGCAACTTTCTGAGTTTATAAGAGCGATGTTTAAAATCTGTCCCTATTTTTGGGTCTTTGTCCCCCATTAAGTCAAGCTTTGCCCACATTTTTTGGGTTAAGAAGTTGAGAGGTATGGTAAAGAGTATATCCAGAGTTACTATGGATGCCACCTGAGAGTAGGAGAAATAAGAGTGTAAATTGTTGATGTCAACTGTAATTATTAAGTTTGCTGACATTCACACAGTAATCAGTTTCCCTTTTTGTTTTGCTCAAGAGGAAGACGATTTAAGGTGAAACTAGGCGAAGCTGGAACCGTTAGAATGGTTTCAATGTTGGGTGGCTTTGTGACGTTGATAGGTTTGTGAAGGATATTGTAAGTTGTGTAGTTTTTTTTTTACATAGTGTTTGATGGAAAGCTGAGTTTGGAAAAACAGTACAGTGGGAGAATATTTTCATTTTGGTTATGTATTTAAACAGAAGTGTTTGTGGAGAGGGTTATTTGGTAATACTGATAAAAAGTATTTGGTTTAACATGGTAGTGTAAGTAGAAGAGGCTAGGTTTGTCTTGTTTGGCAGGGCAGTTAGCTTACCAGTGTAGCTGACTGAACTGACAAAGTAAAATTATTTTAATTGTATAAATGTGAGTCTTGAATTAGGAGTAGCTGAGGTCTTTTAAGTGAATGAACTGACAAATTAGTACTGTGATTTTAGTGGCATACTTACAAATATTTGTATTTATATTGTATGTAAATATTTAGGGTTCCTATTAGATGTTAGACAGCCTATCGAATGCCTAATTATAAACACCTAAGTGTCGAAAGTTTAAAATCGCGAACGGCCATATACGCAAATTCTATCCTCCTGGAAAAAATTAGGTTTGCTGTTATCGGGGATTTGCCCTTTCCCCAATGTAGAGTGATCTCGGAGTTGGTATATTTAGTTAGGGGGGATGAAGCCCCCCTCTATATTTGGGTTCAGAAGTTTATTTTATTTTGTGATGGCCTAGCGAATTCTTTCCAGAGGAAAGAATGGCCGTTCACGATTTTAAGCTTTCGACGCTTAGGTTCTATGTTTAGACATTCGACAACTTAAGCTGTCGAACATGTAATATAGACCCAATATTTATATTATATGGCATACGTCTGAATATTTTTTTTTTTACTGTATCCAGTCTGTGGGGGGAGGGTTTAAACTACTATTATCAAGTGATGTTCACCTTGATTACTACTTTTGGGGCAAAGTACACTAAGCTAGATAACATGCTGTAAGAGTGTTAACAAGAGTTATGAAAACAGACCAGGATACTATCCTCACTGATGGAAAACGAACTGGAATGAAATGTTTTGCAACAGGGGTGGTACCTCGACCAGTGAATCAAATTTAATTTCAAAAAGCATTACATTTTATGCAAACTCCATCAACAAATTAACCAAATAATTGTTGAATTCATTTTTATTAATTTAAAGCAACAGCTATCTTTTTTAAAAGTGATCTTTGCACTTGTAAAGATTTCATTCAGGTTTGTTCTTTTCTGTATCAGTATTATCTGTCTTTGTTTTTAGAGTTTTTTGACTAGTATACTCACTGACCCAAAGAAGTCTGCTTTGGATACTATCTCCAAGTCCTAGGATATTATTAACATTTGCATTAAAGAACACATACTGATAAGACGCAAAAACGGGTGAATTCGACTAAAAAAGCTTTTTTGACAGAATCAAAGAACTATTAAGGTATACAACAAACCAAGTGGTATTAATTAACTTTCAGAAATTACTCTAACCTTAAAATCAAGTGTAGATTAGATCAAGTACAGATGTTTCTTACTTTTCTTACCAAAAGTTCCAGCTCTAGCTGTGAACTCAGGTCACCTAAAGTAAGACATTCTTTATTCACATCGAAAAATTGAATAGAAACATTGAGTGTAACATGTTATTGGTAAACAATCAAGTGCTCTGACAGACACAGAATATAGCAAATGCCCTTGCAGAATTCACAGTAAGGAAAGAAATATGTCAAAGTTCTATAAACACTTGGGGGGGGGGTGGCATGACTTCCTTTATATAACTACAGTCTTAATAATTGTTGCCACAATTAAAATTAAAATCTCAAGTTCTGTTTGACCAGATGACAAACCCAATGTTTTCCTACACACAGTTGAAGAATACTTGGCTAAAGCCCTATCAATTTTGCTAAATTGTTTGCATGTGTACATATCTCTGACCTATTGCCACAGGCTGTGGTGATATCAGTTCACAAAATGGGAGCCACATCAGACCTAAAAGATTTTAGACCCATCAAACTGACCAGTATGCTATGTAAAATAATGGATGGCTTCAGAATGGACTTATTTTTTAAATAATCTATTAAATCATCACATTTCAGTCTGTAGCTTGGTTATACAGACCATAACATGTTTCCATTGTTATTGTCATGCAGTCTACATGTATACTTTCTTTTTTAATAACTTTCATTCACTCCAGCATTACATAAGTTGCTCAGTTCCTACCTTCACTTAAATTTCATCCCTCCTCCTGAGCATTGTTCTGCATGTATTGTTCCCACAATTTCTATTTATTTCTAGGAAATTTACTCATTTCCTTTTCTAAAGATCCCAGTTCCAGTTCTTTAGCATCTTTTACAGTGTTCAGTAATCCAATTACAGTTGATTTAGATTTTGATTTCCATTGCCTGGTCATTGTTGTTGGCAGTTAATAATGTTAAGTAAGGCCTTACAGTGTCTAGTAAATTAAGATCATATATCCAAGCTCAAAATAATTATTTCTTTAATTGCAACCATTTGTTCCCCCCAACATTTCTGTCAAAGTACTCTGCAGATAAAGTTTTAAAATCTTCCAATTTGTTACAGTCCCAAAATCCCACCTTTGTCAACCTAAATAAAAGTCATCTGATGTCTGTTTGGGGTGTACATGTACCCATGCAAACAATTCCATGCAAAAATCCTAAACCTTCTGGACTTTATTGCATACTTGGGAAACTTACCCATTCCTCTCCCCCTGTTTCTCTGGAAGTTACCTTTTCATCCTCTTTATCTTAAGCTATTTTTTCTCACCATTTCTTGTTGATTTTTATGGTTATCATGCAGTATTTTATACACCTTACTAATCCCCTTTTAACTGCAGCCTCTGTTTCAGACTCCACTAAAAGCTTTACATGAGCTGGTCTTTCACTTAACACTTCCCCATCCCTTTCTTTTTGCTTATACTGCTTATATTCTTGTCCCTGGTAGGTAAGGCAGCCTGTAACCTGTAGTACAGACTTTTGCTTAGTCTCATCCTATTCTTAATCCCACCCCCCACCCCCATTGCCTCATTGCTATAGCCTTACTTCAAGATGTACTTGTTGGTAAAATATCCTTTCTACATTCCTGCACAGCCTTAGTTCTTAGAATACCTTCTTGTACTTTCTATATGGCTGTTTTTCTTAAGGATGTGCATCCAAAATCCTTTTCCTGTTTTATCTCTTGAAATACCCCCATTTCATTATCATCCTTTCCTACTTTGATTTATGACTTGTTTGAGTTAAGTATCCTTAACTGGTATAGTTCTTAAACTACCTCTTCAAATCAGGTAACCCAAAATCAGTTTGTTCTATAGGGATAATCCACTTATCCCACTTAACTACTGTCCTCGTCTCCACCCAAATAAATTCCGGTTAATTATCATCCACATCTTCTTCTTCTCTGGTTGATAAAATATACCAGAACTGTATATATGATTAATGAGACTAAAAACATTTTCACCACTTAATCCCTTGCTATCCATGTCCATAATCATGAACTTTTAGTTATGTACTTACCATAACTTTAGATGTTTGGGATCCATCTCCCTACATTCTGTACTGATGGGCTCGGAGCCGATCCCTCGGCTCCGACTCGGCACGCTATGCTATAGAGCGAGGCTTCTTATTGGCTGAGCTATTTCTTATCCCAGGATGCACCACCACTAATCCCCCAGATCTTGTTTGTCTGCATTCGTGCACACATGCACAACTTGTTTATATAACATTGTTAGATGTTTCAAGATGAAACAACAGGATTCGGACCTTCTGATATCCTCTGATCTCCAAGGAAGGGGGAAGGAGGGTGGGTTATTGGGAATGTAGGCGAGATGGATCCCAAACATCTAAAGTTATGGTAAGTACATAACTAAAAGATGTTATGTGATCCTATCTCGCCTACATTCTGTACTGATGGGACAGCGTCCCTAGCACCTAAATCCCGGGTGGCTCATTGGAAAACACTCCTGAGCACTGTGGAACCAAATGAAGCTCGTCCTCTAGATGCCACATCCAATTTGTAGTGGGAAATGAAAGTGTGCGGGGAAGACCATGTAGCTGCAGCACAAATGTCACTAATGGCAAGCTTAGAATGAAATGCTATCGAAGTAGCCATAGCCTTTGTAGAATGAGCTTTGACAGAGGTGGTAAGCTCTTTGTTAGAATAAGAATAAACTTGAGTAATACAGTCCCTGATCCATTTGGCAATAGTGACCTTTGTGACAGCTTTGCCCAATTTATTGTCTGCAAAGGATACAAACAACTGATCTGTTTTCCTTGTTTGTTTGGTCCTGTCTAAATAAAAACGCAACTGCCTGTGGACATCTAGTGTGTGGAATATGAATTCCGCTTTGTTAGAATATTTTGGGAAAAAAACTGGAAGTTCTAACGATTGTTGTAAACAGAAACTGGAACAAACTTTAGGGACAAAGGAAGGATTTGGCCTGAGAGATACTCTGTCTTTGTGAAAAACCAAGTACGGGGGTTTTACAGACAAAGCTTGAAGCTCTGAAACTCTTCTGGCAGAAGTAATCGCCACCAGAAAAGCAGTCTTCCACGATAGAAATTTTAGATCACATGTAGCTGCCGGTTCAAAGGGGGAGGAAGTTAAGGCGCGTAACATCACATCGAGATCCCATGGAGGAGCAGGATGAGAAATCGGAGGTCTTAACAGAGCAGCACCTTTCAAGAAGGTCTTACACAATCTGTTGCTCATTAAAGGTGGGTTTATAGATTCGTGAAAATTGGAAATCGCTGCCAATTGAACCTTGATGGTAGAGACTGAAGAGCCTTGATTGAAAAGAGAAGTTAAAAATTTTAGTACTTCTGCCACGGGAAAAGAGATGGGATCCAGGCCCCGGAGTTGAGCCCAAATAGCAAATCTTTTCCATTTGCTAGAATACAGTTTCTTTGTAGCAGACTTATGGGCCAAAGATAAAATGTGTACAACCTCTGGATCCAATGTATGACTCCTGACTATAGTCGGAAGAGGAGGAGCCAAGCCGTCAATTTTAAGGTGTGCAGGGACTGGTGGAATAGTCCCGACTGATGAACCAAAAGGTCTGGGATCTGATCCAGGAACCATGGACCTTCCAGAGCATATTTCCGAAGATAGGGAAACCATACTTGACGAGGTCAGTAAGGAGCAACTAAGATCATTTTGCTCCCCAAGAGAGATCCCTTTTGGATCATCCTGGGAAGGAGAGGAACTGGGGGGAAGGCATAAAGCAAGCCGGTGGGCCAAGGACGGGCTAGTGCGTCCATGGGGCTCTTCCCCGGAGCCGGGGTTAGGGAGAAGAATTCTTTGCACTTTGCATTCAGTGGAGTCGCGAAGAGGTCGCAACATGGAACTCCCCATTTGCTGAAAATCTGACTTGCAACTGTCATGTTCAGAGACCATTCGTGAGGAGAGAGGATGGTTCTGCTCAGTCTGTCGGCTATCACATTGGACTTGCCCGGGATATGAGTAGCCACTAGAAAGCGTTTGGTCGAGACTGCCCATTCCCAGACTCTCATGGCCTCTCTGCAAAGAGGATAGGATCTGGTCCCTCCCTGTTTGTTCAGGTACCAGACAACTGACATGTCTGAGTGAACGGCAATTACGCCCTGAGGGAGGTAATCGTGAAGGGCTTGAAGGGACAGAAGCACTGCCCTCATTTCTAGGATGTTGATATGAAGTAGGGTCTCTTTTGGGTGCCATTTGCCTTGGACTGACCTGCCCAGGGAATGCCCCCCCCCACCCCATCTGGGTGGCGTCCGTGGTCAAAGTGGCCGCAGGAGGAGGTGGAGCAAAGGGTCGTCCCTGATCCAAATTGGAGGGCACTAGCCACCAGCGAAGGTCCCGTTTGCATGTTTCCGTGATCCATATGAGGTGACTGAGAGGGAGTTCCTGAAAGGACCACTGAGCTGAAAGAAGCCACTGGAGAATTCTCATGTGCAACCTTGCCAAGGGGACTAGAAGAACTGTGGCGGACATGGATCCCAATAACTGCAGGACCATTCTGGCTGGGGCTTTGGACCTGGGAAGTAAGGCTCGAACTTGAGTCTGTATGGTTTGTATTCTGTCTGTAGGTAGATAGACCCGCATTCTGTTTGAGTCTATCTCTACCCCTATGAATCTTATTCGTTGAGATGGCAGCAACACAGACTTTGGCCAATTGAAGGTGATTCCAAGGGAATTGCCCAGTGATATAGTGGCTTGTAGGCTCCGCAGTAGTAGATGCTTGGAGGTGGCAGTTAGGAGCCAGTCGTCTAGATACGTAAACACCTGGAATCCTAGACTTCTCAGGTGAGTAGTCATGACTGCCAAGCACTTGGTGAACACCCTGGGGGCTGTGGTGAGACCAAAGGGCAGTGCGCGGAACTGAAAATGACTGCCTCCTAGGCTGAAGCGCAGATGTCTCCTGGACGCTTTATGTACCATGACATGGTAATAAGCGTCCTTGAGATCTATGGAGCACATCCAAACACCTTTCTCCAGCAATGGGAGAATGGTTTGTAGGGTGACCATTCGGAACTTGGACTTTCTGACTGAACGGTTTAGAATGCTGAGGTCCAAAATGGGCCTCAAGTCCCCGGTCTTTTTTGGCACCAGAAAGAATCTTGAGTAAGTCCCTAATCCGATCTGGTCTGCAGGGACCGGTTGGATGGCTCCTTTTTGCAGCAGCTTTGAAACTTCTGAGGCTGCAGTATCCTGTTGACTGGGTGGCGGGTCCGGGATTTTTTGGACTGAGGTGGAGGGTGAGAGAAAGGGATGGTGTAACCTCCGGCGATAATTCGAAGCACCCATCGGTCCTGAGTGATACCTTCCCAGGCTTTTAGGTGCTTCGAGAAACTACCCCTGACTGGCTCCGGAGCTGCACAGTCGGGCAATCCCTCAGGGACTGTGAAAAGCTGAAGAGCCACGAAAGGACTCACGGTCTCCAGTGTTGCGAGGGCCTCTGCCGCCTCTGGGACGGCGTCTTCCGGAAGAATTTCTCCCTCCCCTGCTTCTGGAAGGGGGATCCTCCTGCTGAGAGGGATAAGGCTTCTGAGATCTACGGAACCACATTTTCCCTCCTCTTTTAGCCTTGGGATAAGGCCGAAAGGGAGTGGAAAATCGTGCCCCTACGGCAGTCAGAGTCTTACCCTCCTGTTCGCAGCGGGTCAGTGTGTCCTTTACCTTGGGTCCAAACAGGGAGGACCCATCAAAGGGGGCGTCGGCAAAGGAAGACTTAAAGGCCTCTGCGAAATGACACAGGCGGAGCCAGGCTTGTCTCCGTAGAGCAATGCATGTACCTGCCGCTCTACTCGCCCCTTCAGCCGCATAAGAAATGAGCCTCATGGACGAGTTTGAAATGGACGACAATGTAGCCAGCTGAGAGCCAACCGTCTGGGCCAGCTCCTCAGGCAGGTTACCCAAGAGGGTATCGGATAGTTCTTTAATCAGATCCCTCTGGAATCTAGTAAAGTGCGTAAGGTAGTTCAAGGACCTTAATGTAAAGGCCGCTGAACTTAGGGTGAGCTTTCCGTACCGATCCATGCTCCTAGACTCCTTATTAGGAGGATGGACGGACGTCGAAGCCTCTGCTACATCTTGCTGGGTAGCAGATGCCACCACCAAAGCATCTACAGCCACACCTTTAGTTAGAAACTCTTTTTCAGGGGGTGCCGAGAGGAACTTATTCGGACGAGCAGGCACCGGTTCCACAGAGTCTGGGTGTTCCCACGTTCTTCGACAGATCAAATCCAAGAGCTCGTCGAAGGGCGGAGACACCCAGGAGGCGGAGGGCTGAGTCCCGAAGGCCTTAAGGAACACCAACTCATCAGCAGAAGGGGGTTTGGACTGCCAGCCGCCTCATTGTTTAAGGGCTTCCAGGATGTCTGCAAAGGAGACATCATCCGAGGACGACTTAGGGGACCCCTCTGCATCATCGAGATCAGTGTCTGATGTAAGAGACTCATCAGGGGAGTCAACGTGCTTCCTCTTGCACGATCTTCTCCTGGGGGGTTCTTCCAAAGAGGCTTCAGAAGGACCTCCAGGAGGGGGGGAAACCCCAGTGGGGGTAACCTCAGGCCCCGGGGCTCCGCTGTCTAAGGACAGGGGGACTGCCAAAGACCCAGTCTCGGTATGCAGGGAAGGAGCTGGGGAGACCGTGGAGGTAGCCAAAGAAGATTTGGCTAACGCACTCCTCATAGCCCTGAAGGCGGGACCACCAGAATCCTGGGAGGGTCCCACCTCCGTGGCCACGACAGTAGACGGCACTCCCGCCGCCGACACACCAAGAGGGAGACTTGGGACCGAAAACATCAATCCCGAAGCATCCCCCCGGGGCCGACGGAAGAAGTCCGTGTACTGAACTCCGACCCAAGAGCCAGAGTTGGAGTAAGGGTCGGGCCCGATCCTAAAACCTCCACCGGTTCCACCAGCACCGGCTCCAACTGTGCCGAGGCTGTTGGAGGAGGAACCATAGTAGGGAGGTGGACCATCGGCTCCGAAGCCAAATGGGCTGGAGCCGAAACTAGCTTTTGGAACACCGGAGACTGGAAAAGTCTTAGGAGCACCCTGTCGATGTCCAAATCAGACATTTTGGATGATCTGGACGATACCGATCGGGTCCGAACCGATTTCTCCATCGGCTCCAAAGGACTAGGGGACCGGCTCCGAATGGATTCTACCACTATCGGCTCCGAGAGAGATCTCAAGGCAATTTCCCTCGGTGCCGATAAGGACTTCGGCTCCGAAGGGGAAGAGTCTGAGCCAATAACCCTCATCGGCTCCAATTATCAGTGGAGCCAATGAAGGTGACCCGCCTCTCGATGCCCCAGTCCTCAGCTCCGAAACCAGAGGGGTCGAGGCTGGAGGCATCGAGGCAGACCGTTCTGCCCTCGGCTCCGAAGTCCGTGGAGCCGATGGAGAAGTCTGCCTAGGTTTTTTGGCAGTCGGTTCCGACAGACTGGTCGGAGCCGACGCTTTCTTCTTTTTTGAAGGAGAGGGAGACTAAGATAAAGCCTCCTCGAAGGATGGCTTGATTAACCCCTTAAGGATTAATTTGTTTTTCCTCTCCTGGAGGACCCTTGATGAGAAGGCGTGACACACGCTACATGATTCTTGTAGGTGCTTGGCGCCTAAACAGTAAGCGCACGAGGAGTGGTCGTCCGTTATGGACATCTTAAAACCACACCTCGTGCATTTTTTAAACCCGGAGGGTTTATGCTCTTTGGACATGACTAGAGACACAGTTATCTAAGATAACACAAAAACTAGCTAGATAAGTTCAAATTATAAAGTTTTTTTTTTTTTTAACACAATAACACAGTGCACAAGAAAAAACACAGAAAGAGAGGGTCAAGACCCTCTAACTAAAACGGGTACTTGACCCACAAATAAACGCTAGAATAGCAAAAGGGGAAGGCCGCTCTATCTAAAACGGGAAACCTTCCCTTAACAAAAAGAACAACTTTCTCAACAAAATCACCAAATACACACACGTATCACAACAACAGCTGTTAAAACAGCTTTTGGGTTGAAAACGAGCAAATTCCTGACAGGAAAAGTCTAAATAAATTAGTACTTAGCCCAGCCAAGTTGAGACCACGTCTTAGCTTGTAATCGGCAAACGAGATCTGGGGGATTAGTGGTGGTGCATCCTGGGATAAGAAATAGCTCAGCCAATAAGAGGCCTCGCTCTATAGCATAGCGTGCCGAGTCGGAGCCGAGGGATCGGCTCCGAGCCCATCAGTACAGAATGTAGGCGAGATAGGATCACATAACATCTTACATTTTCTCATTTATTTATTTATTTTGTTTAGTTTCTTCTAACATAATCGTTCTAAATCCTTACACTTAAATATTTTATATTATAAATTCAGAGTTCCTGTTGCTAAATTGACATCTTCTGTGGCAAATATTTTCATTCACTCTGAGGTCCCCATGAAACATCCTCTGGTTCCAGTCCCTACCTATAAGTGATAATCCACGCCTGAAACTTGTCTCCAAAATTCTACTAAATGTCATAATACTAGTTTTAGGTGGAATGTAAACACATGCCAGCATAATTGTCCTCCACTGCCAATGACCTGTTGCCACCAGAAATCTACCATTATAGCCTTTTTTCCTCGTGTATCCTCTTCCATCTCCTCTTGCAGTCAATGTTATTTCTTTTTTCTTTTGTCTCTGTACTCTGCTGAATCTCCATCCTGAAATCCTTTTTTTCTCAAATTCACATGCATCCAAAATGCATTCTAATAACATTGCTGTTTGCATCCTCCACTTTCTAATACAATTCAGTATTGTCTGTACTTGTAAAGCCATTTGCATTCCATGTTAATACTGACAGAGTAGCCATGCGATTAAAAAGTATTAGATCTACTTATTATGCATGGCAGTTCTCTTTAATATACATTTCCGATGTGCAGCATATGTTGGAAACACCAAAGTTTGGCAGGCTGATCTTGTATGTAGATGCTTCTCATCTGTATTTGAACTTCTGTAATATTTTTCAGTTTTTTTCACTTCAGTATAAAATAGAAGTTATGTTCTTACCATAACGTTCCATGTTAGTTGTCTTCTTCTCGCCTTCTTCTTGCTGGATGGGTTCGGGACCCGACCACTCTAAAAGCTCGAGAGTTGGTTCCACCGGCTCGAGGCTCCCCTTATATCCCACAATGCTAGGCAAGAGTTACCTCAGATCTCGTTTGTAAGCTAACCCAGCTTATGTCAATAACAGTATAACTGTAAAACAGAATCCACCTCTAACAGCAGGAAGAAACAGGGTGACCTATATCCTGAAACAAGAAATATGCATAATAGCATATGACTAAGAAAGAGGTGGTAGAAAGAGAGGTCACGATCACAACTCCTCTAGGTCTGTCCAGGCCAGGGGAAGGAGGGTGGGGCGAAGAAGGCGAAGAAGACAACTAACATGGAACGTTATGGTAAGAACATAACTTCTATATGTTAAGTTGTCTATCTCTTCATTCTTGCTGGATGGGACCGTCCCTAGCACCTTGTCCCGGGTGGCCTAACGGAACAGACTCCTGAGAACAGTGGAACCAAAATTAGCTCTATGCCTAGAAGCTAAATCCAACTTATAATGGGAAATAAAAGTGTGAGGAGTAGCCCAAGTAGCCGCTGCACAAATGGTGTCAATAGGCAGTCTGTCTTGGAAGGCTAGAGAAGTAGCCAAAGCTCTGGTGGAATGGGCTTTAGGTTTATTAGGCAGTTTTGGTGTCTAATCTCATAAACAAGGGTAATCAGAGATGTTAGCCATCTGGATAAAGATACCTTTGAAACTGAAGTCCCTTTCTGCTTTCGCATAGGAGACAAACAGCTGATCAGATTTTCTGAATTGTTTGTCCTGTCCAAGTAGTACCTTAATTGACGATGAACATCCAGGCAGTGTAATTTTTGTTCAGACCTATTTGAATACTCTGGGAAAAAGACAGGAGGTCAATGCTTTGGTTTAGATTTGATGTTGAAACCACCTTAGGCAAAAGGACGGGTTAGTTCGTAAGGAAACTCTGTCCTTATGGAACAAAGATAAGGAGAACGACAACTGAGTGCTTGAAGTTCTGAAATTCTTCTGGCTGATGTGATAGCCACCAGAAAGAGAGTTTTCCATGATAATAATTTCAAGGAACATGAAGCTGCAGGTTCGAAGGGGAAAGAATCAATGAAGCAAGAACTAAATTTAGGTCCCAAGGAGAAGGAGGATTTCTTATAGGAGGTCTGAGAAGAAAAACTCCTTTCAAAAAGGCTTTGCAAAGTTTGTGGGACATTAGGGCAGATTCAGAAATGCCCACATGAAAATTAGAAATAGCTGCCAACTGAACCTTAAGAGTAGATGGAGATGAACCTGCATGGAAGAGTTCAGCAAGAAAATCAAGGACTAGTTGGATGGAAGCGGTAAAGGATCTATGTCCTTTCCTTGTGCCCAATATGAGAAGCGTTTCCACTTACTCAAATAAATCTTCGAGTGGAAGATTTATGGGAAGCTATCAATATATCTCTAACCGGTGAGATAAATGAGGAAGCCTGGCTACGGTTGGCACTGGAGGAACCAAGCAGTGAGGTTCAGAGAGTGGAGGGAGCGGTGAAACTGACCCGATTGGTGGATAAAAAGATCTGGAACTAGGTCCAGACTCCACGGTCGCTCAAGAGATAACGATGTAGAAAGGGGAACCACACTTGTCGAGGCCAGTAAGGACCAAGGCGGATGGATGAGGCCTTCTGAGCGATAGCTTTCTGTATAACTTGAGAGATCAGAGGAAAGGAGGAAATGCATACAGAAGTCCCCGGGCCAAACTTGGACTAGAGCGTCCCTGCTGGGTTGGCCTGGTAAAGGGAATAGAGTGAAGTATTCTCTGCACTTGCTGTTTTGGGGAGTAGCAAAAGATCGCAGCAAGGCTGACCCCACTTGAGAAATATCTCTCACTACAGAGTCTTGCAGAGACCACTCGTGAGGCATGAGTATAGCTCTGCTCAACTTGTCCGCAATGTGACTGGACTTCCCGGGGATGTGCGTTGCTATCAGAAAAGCTGAGAAGAAATCGCCCATTGCCACAGTCTGAGTGCTTCTCGACACAGGGGTATGATCTGGTTCCGCCTTGTTTGTTGATGTACCACACTACAGACATGTTGTCTGTCTGGATTGCAATCGTTCCTAAGGGAAGAGAGTCTTGAAGGGCTTGCAAAGCACTGCTCTCATCTCCAGAACATTTATGTGCAAGTGGCATTCGTTTGGTTGCCATGTGCCCTGGACTGTCCTGCCCTGATAATGCCCCCACCCGATCAGGGAGGCATCCGTTGTCAGAGTAGCAACCGGAGGAGGTGGAACAAATGGTCTTCCGACAGGAGCTGGGGAAGACATCCACCACATGAGATGCTTTTGCACGCTTGCGTGATCATAATGGTGTGAGACATTGGAAGTTCCTGGTATGACCATTGAGAAAAAGCATCCACTGAAGGATCCGCATGTGTTATCTGGCCAATGGGAGGAGAGGTATGGCGCTGCCATGATTCCCAACACCTTTAGAACTAACCTGGCTTTGGCTCTGTTGTTGTTGAGAAGAAGTGACACCAATTTGTGAATGTCTGATATCCTTTGGTTGTTAGCGTTGCAGACATGTTTATAGTATCTAAATTTAGGCCTATGTAGGTAATAGTACGACAAGGCGACAAAACAGACTTTTCGCAATTTATTGAAATACCCAGTTTTGACAAAGCGAAAAGTATAATCTCTGGCCATCAAAAGGAGATGCTTGGTGGGAGCTGTGAGGAGCCAGTCGTCCAAATATGGAAACACCTGGAATCCTTGTCGTCTCAGGTGAGAAGCTACCACTGCCATGCATTTGGTAAACACCGGGGCAGTGGTGAGACCAAAGGGCAGGGCCCTGAACTGAAAATGACTGGTTCCCAGCCTGAAGCGGAGGAATCTTCTGGAGCGTCTGTTCATTTTATGTGATAGTACATCCGAAGGTCTATAGAGCACATCCAGTTTCCTTTGCCCAAAAGGAAGAATGGATTGCAGCGTGACCATCCGAAATCTTGTTTTCTTGACTGATTTGTTCAAGACACTGAGATCCAAAATCGGTCTCCAGTCCCCTGTTTTCTTTGGAACTAAAAAGAACCTTGAGTAGATTCCGGATCCTTGTTGGTCTGCTGGCACTAACTGAATTGCTCTTTTGCAAGCAGTTTTGAAATTTCCAAAGCTGCTATATCCCTTTGAGGGTGGAACATCTGGAAGGGATTTTTGACTGATTTGGAAAACGGAGAAAGGGGATAGAATAGCCTTGAAATGGACTGTACCCATTTGTCTTGAGTCAGGGATAGCCAGGCTTCTGGGTACAGTGACAATCTTCCCGACTGCCTCCGAAGATGGGCAGTCGGGCAACACCTCAGGGATGCTGAAAGGGCTTGTCAGGAAGGCTTCCGATTGCCCTGGTTCTGGACCCCCTGCCTCTACTACCATTGTTATTCCGCCTCTGCCTCTGGCGGGAAACGACTCTGTCAAGCAGCAGCGGTCCCTTGAGATTGTTTACGGAACCACATCTTTCCACCTTTCTGGCCTTTGGGGTAAGGCCTAGAAGGAGTAGAAAAACGGACTCAGACGGCAGAAAGGGTCTTGCCATCAGTCTCGCACCTAGTCAGGGTTTCTTTCACTTGAGGACCAAAGAGATGATCCATCAAAGGGAGTTCGTGAAAGACATCTTGAAAGGTTCCAAAGTTGCATAGCCGCATCCAGGCGTGCCTACGTAAGGCTACCCCTGTCCCTGCGGCTCTGCTCGCTCCATCGGCCGCATAAGAGAGGAGGCGCATGGAGGAGTTGGAAATGGAATTAAGGATAGCCAGCTGCGTGTTCATTTTCTCTTGGAAACCCGCAGCAGTAGGGTCCTTCAACATTTCACTCGCTTCCTTGACCAAGTCCCTTTGAAGTGAAATGGCACAGGTAATTCAGCGCATGGTAAATGTCGCTGAGGAGAACATCCGCTTCCATTACTGTCCATGGACCTAGATTCCTTGTTAGGTGGATGGACAGGCACTGAAGGATCAGCCAGTTCCTTCTTTGTGGCGGCAGCTACCACCATAGCATCCACAGAAACTCCTTTCGATAAAAATTGCTTGTCTGATGGAGCTGTGATGAATTTGGAGGGTCTCCTGGGAGTGGGGTCCACTGAATCAGGAGCCGTCCATGCCTTCTTAGCTACCACCTGCATGAGGGGTCAAGGGGGACACCCAGGAGGTGGAAGGCGAGAGCCAAACGCCTCAAGATACACAGATTCGAAGGGTTGAGGGCTGGCCCTCTGTTTAAGGATCTCCAGAATGTCTGCAAAAGAGACATCTTCAGAAGGGGAACGGGGAACCCTCAGAATCATCCAGATCTGTGTCCGATGTGATAGACTCAGGTGAGTCAATGTGTTTTTCCTCTTCCGAGGGGCTCTTCTGCCAAATCAGGAGAGGCCTCGGAAGAGGATGAAATCCCGGGCTCCTGAGGAGCTGGCTCTCTGCGGTCCGGGATGAGGGAGTGAGTCGCCTGAGGCAGCATAGAGGGAGGGGCTGACGGAGCCGACTGTGGAGTAGAGCCAGGCTCTAACACACTCCGCATGACCTCGAAGGCACCCCTGTCAGGCAGAGCCAGAGGTCCCCGGTGATGGCTCGCACCGAGAGGGAGAGGGGTCGGACAAGGGTCTGATGCCACTCACCCCCGGAGCCGACGAGGGAAGTCCGCCGAGATTCCTCCATGGAAGAAAAGCGGAGCCGAAGACAATTGTCTAACTCAAAAGAGTCGAGGAAAAAGTTGATGGACGGGGCAGGCACCGACTGATGAGTCGGGCTCTGAAGCATCTGGGCTAGTGCCTCGGACTTAAGTAGTCGACTCACCACCCTCTGAAGGTCATGATCGGAAAGCCTCGATGACCTAGAGGAATGAGACCTTTGGCTCCGTTCAGACAGCAGGGAGATCCTGGAGCCGAATGAACGGAGCCAAGAGAAGGTGACCTAGACCTCTTTCTGGTTGTCGGCTCAAGATCTTGTCGGAGCCGACACGTCTGTCGATAACCTCGCCCGCCCCGAGCGAGCCACAGAAACTGTGGACTGAGTCTTATCGGCTCCAGCCGGAGCCGATAAAGGCAAGGTTGAACAACCTGAGGTCTCGGCTCAGAAGCGGTAGAGGGCTTCCCTGTTGAGACAGACAGGGAATCCTCAGGCTTCAACAAGCCTCTCAAAATTAGCTTGTTTTTTCTTTCCTGCAGGACCCTGGGGCTGAAGCCATGGCAAACAGCACAGGAGTCCTGCAGGTGCAAACAGACAATAGACACAAGAAGTGTGAGCGTCTGTCAGAGACATTTTCTGACAGCACGCATCACACTTCTTGAATCCGGAGACCTTTGCTTCTTTAGACATTGCCTAACTGACAGGTGTACACAAACGCACACTCAAACACACCAGTTATACCCTGTCAGAAAATATAACAATTTTAGTAAAGATACTAGTAATAAAGTACAATAAAATGTAGTAAATTATAGAAAACTACACAAACACTCCCTTAGGGAAGAGAAGGCCTAAGGCCCAAGGGAAGAACCAAAGGTTCTTTTAGACAAGAAACGGAAAAATTAGGGTCGGGGATAAAGTTCTATGAACTACACTAATCTAAGAAGAATTTAACTTAAAAAGGGGTTAAAAGAGTAACTTTTGTATAAAAAGCTAACACTCACCAGGAACCGGTAGAAGCAACCAACCTCGAAGCTGTAGATCTGAGGTAACTCTTGCCTAGCATTGTGGGATATAAGTGGAACCAACTCGAGCTTTTAGAGCCATCCAGCAAGAATGAAGGCGAGATAGACAACTTAACATCACTCAATAAATAAAAGACTAAATGATTTTTTAAACCCCAATTTCTTTTAACTCACAGCAAACACAACACTATGTGCACTTATCCATCCATATAGGAACATTTAAGCCAAACTGACTGCTGCACCCATAGGCATTGCCTGTTCCAAAGCTGTAGTTAACTATGCTTAAAGCATGTTACAGCCTGTGCTTCTACTTAACAGAGATTATCCAACCTTATCTGGAAAACCCTTGCAGATGTAAATCTTGCTTGCTTTCAGTAAACTTTAGTTTGTAGCCTTAAGGAAAAAAATGGCTACTTAAATGACTAAATTGTACAATGTTGCATATACTGCTTTAAAGTACTAAGCTTGTTGATTGAGGCAACTTCTTGCATTACTATTCATTTCCAACAGCTGCAGACTTCATTTATTTTCACTGAACTGTTTCCCAGTTCCCCTGTATAAGTCAGTTATGTTGTACTATGTACATTTAGTTCTGAATACAGTAGTTGGATCATTTCCAATTAACTGCTTGAAGTAGCAGATTGATCGTAAACTGGAAACATGGTTAGTAACATTAGAAATGCAAGAAAGAAGCTTTGTAAATTTCGCTCAGAAACTCTCGTCAGACCACTCTTGATTAATTTTCCCTGTTTGCTCCTTGCCATATCTAAAACTAGGTGGTAATGAAAAATAAATAGCTAATAACTTTGCATATGCAAGACAGAGCTACCAGTTGTCATGCTTTTCATCACTTTATCTTCTTAATTCAGACCTATTTGCTTAAAAAAATCATTGGTCTAACATAAACTCTGGACATTAGTCAAGATATTTGAATCTGTAAAATCAGGGGAAATGATCTTGTATGTCTACATAAAATATAATCAATAAACTTTTCACCCCGAGCAGCCCAAGATCACATTGTATTAATGTTAACTTGCTTCTTTCTTGCCTTTCTGTTGTAATGTCTGGGTATGTTAACATTAAGGAAAAAGTACTTTTTATTTTAATATAGCTAGCATATACAGTAGTCGCTGATCACATTCTCTCCATCTTGCATTTAAAATATGTGACTGCATACTATACAGATCTGCTTTCCAATGTAAAGTGTAATTTACATAATGAAACATTATAAATATTAAAAAAATCAAAAACTTGTTTTTACTTCGTTACTTTCTCAGTCCCTTTTTTACTTAGTTACTTTCTCAGTTCCTTAAGAGTCCTAGTTCCTTAAGAGTCCTTCAACACATTAGTGACATAAAGTGGAATTTATGCTTTAGAATCCTTCTACCAGTTTAACACAGTCAGTTCCAGTGCTGATTCTTGCACAACTATAGTACAGATATCTAACTTGCATCTAATGTGGATGATGCTTTACAGTTTATCTAAAACTACTGATTCACGTCCACTACATTGCTAATTCTTCTAGTCAGCTCCTGGGCTTTTTTCTGCTACTTAAGCTTTTTTTTTTTTTTTTTTTTTTTTTTTTTGGAAACGTGGAAATGGTTTCACTGGTATAGTATCTCTGCAGGCTTTGTTATTGGAAAATGAATGCAAGGCAGAGTCCCTTTCAGCTTGCTGTCTCAGTCTTTGCTGGCTAAAGTTTTATTTCTGTCTCAGTCTCTTCTGTGTTCAAAATATATATCTGAGTTTCCAGGAAAAGTATTCTTAAAACAGCTGGATAGAGCAACTTGAATCTTACACCTGCCTCTCAACATCCCCTGATTGCTGGGATATACTTGCTTCTCTTTTGCTTGATGTATAGTGAATAATCTTTTTCCACAAACACTCTCATGTCCCCGAATTTTAATATTTTGACTACAGTTTTGTCAGAAGCAACTGTTTTTGCTGGTATGATTGCATCTTTACTAATGTAGGTCTTGGCTGCTTTGTGATAAAAAAAAATATGGAGCATACACATGATGTGCTTTCTCAATTAACAAATCCTGAAGTGGAACACCAGTCCATTTGGTTGCTTGCATTTTTGAAAAAATTAATGCAATCTATTCCTTCAGTTACTCTGGTAGAGAAGAAAAATCTCAATTTTTCTCTGTGTGCTTTGTATTCTACCTTTGCTGTTTTTTGAAGCAGTTCTTTAAAAGACACATGCTCAGCCAGTCTTTCCTTCATTTCACTCTTTGATTTCTGCAGTTTTATAAACTCATTTGAATGATTGCCTTTTGTAATTCTGAGACTCGTATGAGTCACTGGATTACGGAAAAAAAATGAAAATATAGGAGAGTAGTGAATGTTGGAACATACTTTAAAGTAGATCAGTTTATTTTTGCAGGGGACAAGCCCACTGTACTGCCAAATATCTGTATACCAACTCTGAGATGCAGTCACCATACCTTGGAGAAAAGAAGCACACTAAGATGCATCAGTTTTAGAGTCCACATTTTCACTCCCTGTTCTGAGACTCGCAGTAATGAGTCTCTGAATATCAAACAGTCATCTTAGTAGCTAGTTAAAGTTTCTTCTGTTTTTTTTTTTTCAACTTTTTGTCAGTTGACTTTCTATATTCCTCCAGTCTCACACTTCTGAGTGCATTTGATTTATTTTTATTCTAAGTTACTGGAAAGCATCTGCTATACTAAAGCTGAACTGCTTTCTGCTGAACATCTGCAATGTTCTTCCCAGACAGAAATTTTTCATCTACTTTTCTGGTTGATTTTCTCTTAATGTGTCCACATTTCTTTGCTGGCATTCGGGCAGTATAGTTACTGGCCAGTGACTGAATTTTGCCCAGATTCATAATTTTAATTGCTTTTTAAACAAGTTCTCAGTCTTCATACTGGAAGAGCTCTAATCAGCCTGCTGCTCACTGTGCAGTTATCTTAGAAGTTAATGGACCATATCCAAATGGAGCTGGCTTTTATTAGACAGATCAACATATTTTTTTTAAGGGGAAATCTTCCATTTTGAATTTTTTTAGCATTCTTTAAAGAGGGAATAGGAGGATTTGATGAGGGGTTGACAGAACATACTTCTAAAGCATTTAATACTTCATTAAAGACAGGCACACCTCCAGACTGGTTTACCAGCATGTTGCACTGGAATTACTCCAGGTGCAGCTGACAGTTGGCAAAACACCCATCCAAGTTATAGCCAGCTATAGACCCCTCTCCATGTCTCAGGATACCCACTTATCCTACCTGGACCTACTTGACTCCATCAAGGTACTCCCTAACACCCTAATCCTTGGTGACTTCAACTACCCCACCATAGACTACGTGAACTATTCCTGCACTAATGCACTCACCCAATGATTCCTTGACTTCATCAACTCTAACGCACTAGAACAGCTGGTCTCATCCCCCATAAGGGGAGATAACATACTGGACTTGGTTCTCACCAACATGGGTGACTGCTGCACCACTCCCATATTATGTTCTTCCCTGGTGAGATCCGACCATCAGTCTGTCTCATTCGAAGTTTCTGTCCCACACAACCCCTCCCCAGCCATAACCAGGTTAAAAAACTTCTCAAAAGCTGACTACACCCTCTAAAGGGAGGGTATCAGCAGCTTCACACCCCCCCCTCAGAGGATGCAGACAGCTATGCTGAACAGTACGCCAGGTGCAGTATACAAGCACCTGTACAACTGCATGTACTCATCTGTACCCAACAGTACTAAAATCTGCTCCTCAAGAAAACACAAACTTGTCTGGTGGACATCCTCTATCAACAGGCTTTACAACAAAAGGAAGAAACTGTTGTGCAAGGGTAAAAAGGAACAAATTCCAAATCGGAAAATCTCCCTCCTCTGCCTCAACAAGCAAATTAGATCACTAGTGAAAAACTCCAAAGCCAGTCATAAGTTGAAACTAGCCTCCGAAACAAAGGGAAAAACCGCAAGTCCTTCTTCATTTACATTAGGAACTTCCATGGCAAAGCCCAAGTTTTTCCAAATTATACCACCTATACTGATCCTGCTGACTTAACCAACCTACTGGCTGATAGGTTCAGTGCAAACTTCATCCCCTTATCCCCCCCAAAGGCCCAGTCAACATCCCCGATACTTGTCCCACACCACACATCTGTGTAGATCGTGTTATAGGCCCTATCCAAGGCAAAGAACACAGCTTCCATGGGACCTGATAATATCCCAGGATGTATTCTGCACCATCTCCAGCAACAGCTAGCTTCGCCACTGAGCACCCTATTTAGCCACAGCTAATTACAGTCTTCATTCCAGCAGAGTGAAGAACTGCCATTGTCATCCCCTTGCACAAAGGTGGTGCCACTACTGACCCTGGAAACTATCACCCCATTAGCTTGACAAGTCTGATCTGTAAAGCCATGGAGCATATTATTATGGATCTCATAAACAAGGACATAAAAAAATCTCCAAACACTCAACCCCACACAATTTGGATTCGTCAGGGGAAGATCTTGCCTATTGAACCTAGTTGACGTCTTTGAGAGCATCACTAAGGCCCGGGATGAGGAAAAGTCAGTACATACAGCTTACCTTGACCTGGCCAAGGCCTTTGACACAGTCCCCCACTCAGGCATCATTGAAAAGCTAACACAACTTGGTATCAATCCCTATCTCATCAGATGATGGCCAACTGGCTCACAGATAGGTCCCACAAGGTCAAAATAGGCACCACCACCTCCAACAGCAGACCTGTCGCTAGTGGTGTTCCCCAGTAAATCTGTTCTGGGACCCCTACTGTTTGGCATCTGGCTTGCTGAGGTCCAGGCAAAGACCAATGGCCTGTGGCTGACCACGTTTGTGGATGACTGTAAGTTGGGTGCTGTCATTGACTCCCCAAATGACATTAACATACTGCAAGAGGGTCTCACAGCTACAAATAACTAGTGCGAAAGTCATGGCCTTAAGTTAAACACAAAAAAATGTATCATCATACCATTCGGCAAAAAACATGGCCCCTACTGATTACCACATCAACGGCAACCCCCTAAGCACACAACCCATCACGAGAGACCTGGGTACTCAGGTTGACAACAATCTCACATTCGACCATCATGTGGCGGCAGTGGTCAGAAAAGCTTTCTACTTGGTTCATCTCATAAGTAATGGGATTGCATCCAGAAAAAAAGGAGGTTATTATCTCTCTGTACTACTCCCTCAGACCTATAATTGAGTGCAACACCCTGTTTGGTATGTACCTCTCCAAACACCTGCACCAACTGGAAAGGCCACAGAAATACCTCACAAGGAGAATCCATGGCCTCCAACACCTGTCTTATGTGGACAGGCTCAAATCACTATCACTTTACTCAGTATCTTACAGATTGCTCAGAGGTAATGTGTGTCTTGCCTACAAGACAATATCGGACCCTGCCCTACTAGAGATGCTCCATATTCTTAAGTCTAACTTCTCGCACATTACCCGCTCCATAGGCCTAAATCTAATATGTGACATCAACAAAACCTGTTGAGAGACAGGTTTGTCTCCCAGAGGCTCCCCCATCTCTGGAATAGATTTCCCATACATGTCAAACAGAGTACCTCGCTGACCCTCTTCAAGAGCACCCTTGATGAGTGGATGGAAAACCACAAATTTGTCCCAGGGGTTCCACCTTTGTTCCTCATTGACAGGGGCATCAGCTGCTGACTGAGGTTTCTTTTTTGGGGATAAACTTTTGGCTAGGCTTGTAAGGGCCCCAGAGCCATTAGCCTAGTAACCTTCTATGATCCTATACTGTGCCACATAAGGGAATGACTAACATATTAGTAACATTAAATGTGAATTTTGATATAATTCAGTGGGTAAAACAATGGTTAAACAAGAAGACACCACAAACCAAGATTTAGAGGATTACTTATCTGTTCAAGCAGTGATTAGAATTGGTGTCCTCCGGGGCTTTGTATTAGTGGCCACTTCTCTTTATTCTATTATTTGTAGACATAGTAGTAGGAAATAGGCTATGGATTATCAGTTATGCTGATTGCAGCCTGCATAACATTTATTTTGCTGTAGTTTAGAATTCTGGTTGCAATGTGGAAAGAGCAGCAGTAGCAGCACAAGAGCATGACTGTAACCCAGAGTTAAGGGAGTTAATAGAAAATCATCAAATCCAACAATAATAGTTGCATTTTGTTCAGCATCTGTTGATACATGAGTGGGAAGGACTGATTGGTATGGCTGTGAAAAAAGAGGGCTAAAGTTAAATTGAAAGAGGAAGAGGACACTTCAGCAAATGTTTGTGCCCAGCCAATCAGTATGGAAACGGGCAAACATGATGGATAGTCAACTGTGTGAGAGGTACACGGTGAGAAATGTTAACTTATCTCTGTCCCAGAGGTTGCCGAACCCATATACTGTGAAAAATGAACCTATCTTAGTAGTACTCACTAAAATAAGTTGACAACACTGCTTGCATTTATTTGGTATGGCTTAAAATAAAAGAGTGCTAAAGTTATGTAGAGTAACTGGGAAAAATGCCTAGTGGCCTGTTATGCCTCTGTTGTGATCTCCTCTTTGAATATGTCCACAGGATATTTGTTCTTACGTAATATAGGAAGATGTCTTATGTTGACCAGAATTCCTCCATTGCTAAAGTGGGGAATTCCCATATACTATTGGACAGTGATCACTCTAATCAAGCAGAGGATGAAACTGTGTGAAAAAGCAGCCTTTTCTGATGGCTGTTAACAAGGTAACATTAACAGTTCTGTAAAAGCCAACATCTTAGCTGTAGAGTGATTCCAAGCTTTTAGGATGCAGTATGTTCACTCTTGTTCAGGGTGTGTGTGTGTGTGTGTGTGTGTGTGTGTGTGTGTGTGTGTGTGTGTGTGTGTGTGTGTCACTTTTTAATATTCTTGCCATCAAAAGGACACACTAGCATTAGTGAATTTTTTTGGTGACCTAAGAAGAAAGTTTTTTTTTTTTTTCCTAAATGCTTGCCCAAGTAGAGCAGTTTTTCAAATTAATTTGTCCTAGAATTTGCTGTAGCACTCTCTTTGGGGAAGTAAGTTCTTATTGCATGTAGAGAGCCAGGACTTGCCACTTCAATATCAATGCTGTGACCTTCTAGAGACAGTAAAAGTGTGAACATATTGTGATCAACAGCTAAATGTAATTTTTTTTTTATGTTTGTTTGGGTTGTTAGAAGCAGAACTCTGAAATCCATTTTTAGTGCATATCTGCTCAGATGTTAGAGCAGGGTTGTAATTGTATTACTAGAACATGTGAAGTTTGCATGCTGATCATCTGGCCCCTTCAGCCAGTGGGCCCATTCGTTCCTTCTTCGCCGAGGGAGGGAGTTGGCTGAGAAAGGCCATTGGGGTTATTAAGGGATTTTTTTCTGTTTTTTTGCAGCTCTAACATCCCTATGCACACTCAGTTGTGCAAGGGAATGGTCCTGTAATGGGCTGTCTACAAAGGATGTTCCCATACTTCTGTAGAAGTGTTACCTTTAAGCAGCCCCACCCACCAAAAAATTACCCTAAGAATATCCTGTCCTGTAGTTACTTACACCTCTAACTTTAGAGACTTCAAAAAAGCTAACCTTTTACAATTGCATGACAGAATCTCAAAATTCTCCACAAGCATTTCACAGTGAGTAGATGGTGCATACATTTGAGTATTGACGACAGTAAATTAGCATTGTGCAATGTGATAAAATAACATTTTTATATAAGGAGCTGTATACGTCCTTACATCAGTGCAGTGGAGACATATGACCTGCAGGGAAGGAAACCTCTGGTTTTAGAGTTTCAAGCCAGGAGCTGAGCTGGGTAAGCTGGGCTATAACCCAGATGATAATTGTTGTTACAAAGGCTTTTCCTTGATTTACTGCTACAGTATGCTTTCTTAGAGACAACTGTGCTGCTCTGATGTAGGGCACTGGACATGGATGTGAAAAGATGGTCTGTGATCATGTTTAGGAGTTAGTGTACGAGACACGTCATGCATGAAAACTTGTGCCATTACAACCGTTAGTTGTTGGTGTGGGGCACTGGACATGTCTCTGAGCATTGGGACCATACTTAGTTTTATATGTTTTTGTGGGGCATTGGAGTTGATTCTCAGTAGTTAGACACATTACCTTTAGGCACTAGTTTAGTTGTTAAGGTCATTGTCTGGTGGTGCAGATGAGGGAACAAGGGCAAAGTGCAACATTAATAGCCAGAGTGGTGGCTTCATTGAGAAAATTTACTTAGAGAGGTGCATGCTGGAACAATGTACACACACACACAGACAGAGAAAAGAAGGTTGCTACTGTAAATACTACTAGGGGTAGTTTGTTGGCAACATTATTGTAACCTGAGCTTAAATAAAGTCTCAGAGTGGTAGAATGTGGGTTAAATGGGAAAAGAAACCTGATCAGGTGGATTGAAAATGGGTGAGGGGAAGAAGCTGTAGTAAATACCGCTGGAATATGTAATATGTACTTCCACGGTGGTGCAGTGGTAGCATTGTTGCCTCACAGCAAGTGGTTCTCCCGTTCGATTCTCAGCTTGGGTTGGGAGTGCCTTCTGTGTGGAGTCTGCATGTCCTCCCCGTGGTCGAGTGGGCGTTCGAAAGACATGCGTTGAATGGGCGTGCCTTCGTTGAAGGTTGGGTGTCAGGTTGGCAACTCAACACCATAAAAAACAACTGCCAATCATTAGCGGACCGGAGTTCCACTGTGGCGACCCCTAACCGGGAAAAGCCGAAAGACAAACATCAACACTTTATGAATTATTATGGATTGTACCAGCTATCGTTTTGCTTGTTCACATATTCACAACAATGTTTTAACCCTGTCTACTGCCACATAGAACCTTGCCTAGTTTACACATTGTCCTGCTGCAACATTTTATTGAACAGTCAGTGGTGTAAGGATTATGTTGAACAAACACACTGCCTTACTGGCACAGGGGTAGTATAGCCCTGCTACCCTCCCTGTAGCAGTCTATCAAAGATCAGCACTCCTCCCACTGCCTGCCTGTGAGTGTGTGAAGGGCCAATCACCTGGCAGGACTAGGGCTGCCCTTCAAACTCATAGATAGGGTCCTTTCAGTTTTTTAGAGCCACATTCAAAGAAGGATGTCTTGAAAGACTGCTCTTCTGTCTGGATTACTTCAGCTACATAGCTCAGATAAGAAATCTTTTTGGGTTTTTACTCCTTCCTCTGTCTTTTTCTGTAGGTTCTTGATTTGTATATTCTGTTGGGTGGAATCTTTGACTGCCCCCAAGATCAGCAGGGTTTATTACCTTTTGTAGGATGAGGCTTCAGACGTGGAGACCTTTTTCTCCTTGATCCCAGTGTTGGATGATGTTTTCAAGAAAGCTTGGAATTCTCCTCTGCTAATCGAGGCTCTGCCTAAAAAAAGGGTTTAAGGAATTCAGGGTATGCTTAGTCATGCCTGGCCTTGAAGCCCCCTTGTCTGTGGACCCTGCTTTGGTGTCCCCACCAACTTCTTCCTAATGAAAGGAATTTGTATTCTTCAAATGGTGTCCCTTCAGCTGGACTAGGCAAAAAGCAATGTCTTTCGGCTTTTCTCAGTTAGGGGTCACCACAGCAGAACGCCGGTCCGCAGATTGATTCGCAGTGGTATTTTTACTGTGTCGAGTTGCCAGCTTGGCGCCCAACCTTCATAGAAGGCACACACATATACACACGCAGCTACCTGCATGTCTTTAAAACTTACTCAACCACAGGGAGGACATACAGACTACACAGAAGGCTCTCCAGTCAGAGAATCGAACCGGAGAACCTCTTGCTGTGAGTTGGCAGCGCTAACCACTGCACCACTGTGGCCATTTCAGCTAGACTAGGCAAATGGCTAAAATCTCAGGGAATGAAACTGGCTCAGTCCAGCATGGTAACTTTTAAGGTATTTGACTACCAGTATTTTATGTGAAAGACTGTGTTAAGATGTTTGTATAGTTTAGATGAGTTTATTGCATCTTTAAATGCTGAGCAAAAGGTCTATGTTAATGATATAATTTCTAATGTTTCCTCAGGTTTCAAAACATGCTTTAAAGAATGCCTTGGAGGGGGCTGATACTACTACTGCTAGAAATGCAGCATTGTTAGTGGTGATAAGGAGGTATGTTTAGTTGCACAGGCAGAACTTCTCAGAGTTAAAAAAATGAGGTTTTGAATATTCCACTTAGGTCTGATTGTTTGGTACAGCAGGTAATCAGATCCTTAACCACTGGGATGAGAGGTACAAGCGAGTGCAGAAAAGTTCTAAGCCCTACCAACTTTCTAAATTCTGAGCTTTATTTTGTCTCTGTAGCTGAAAAGAAGGTTATTTCTTCTTGTAAAGTGCCAATTTGCAGAATCATGACGCTATGTTTTAACATTGTTTCAGATCATTGATTGAACCATGTCAACAAAAAGTGTGGAATTTAAGTGTGGAACTCCAAGTAATCATAAAGTTCCTATTCCTGCGCAAGAAAACTCCAAAGGAACTCCGTGAATATATGATGCAAACATTGAGTGACAAGTGCCCTTTTTTTGAACTGTGAAGAAGTTGTGTGCAAAATTTCAGCAAGATCTAGGAGTCCTGAAATGGTGTCAACTCTTGAAATTGTTGACCATGTCTATGATCTGATTTTGGCAGATCAGTGAATATCCACTAAAACAATTGCTGAGACACTACAGATATCCAGGGAACATGTTGGGTTTATAATCCACTTCGAATGGGCATTTCCAAGTTGATTTTGCAGCATTTTCATTTAGCTGGTGCCAGCTTTTTGGAACGACTGGTGACAGTTCATTAAACATGGTTACACCTCTAGGATCCTGAGACAAAACAATAGCCAATAAAATGGCGGTACTGAAGTTCACCAAGGCCAAAAGAAGTTCAAGACCCAAATGTCAGTAGGAAAGGTCATGGCCACAGTGTTTTGGGATAAAGAAGGTGTTGTGATGACTAACTATCTTCCAAGGGGCCAAACAGTTAAATGTGGAATACTACTGTAACTTGCTGTGCTGACTAAAGGAGGCAGTGAAAGAAAAAAGGAGAGGGAAGTTGAGGAAAGGAGTTCTTTCTTTGCAAGACAATGCACCTGTTCACAACGCTGGCAAAACAATGGATGCTTTGACAAAATTGAGGTTTGAGTGCATAGACTATCCACCCTACTCACCAGATCTTGCTCCATCTGACTGTTTCCTGTTTCCAAATCTTAAAAAGAGTTTGAAAATTTTTGAGTAACTAGGAGGTGATTACAGCAATGGGGCAGTATTTCAGTGACCAGACTTCAGACTATTTTTGGTAAGGTTACAGAAACTTCAGACATGATGTGCAAAGTGTGTTGAACTTCAGGGAGAATATGTTGAATAACTTAAGTTTCATGGCTCCATGTCATTCCCTTCTTGTCAGACTTAGATCTTTTCAGCACCTCCTCTTAAACTCATGCAAGGGGTTTCGAAAATGTTTCATATTCCCATATTTCTGTTTTAAGCAGGATAATTTTTGGTAGCCTTCCATACAGAAGTTTCAGTTGAACAGAAACTAAGGCAGTAAAAGGAAATGGCAGGTCAAGCACCCCCCCATCAAGCCTAATGAGGCATTTCTTTCCCCAAGAAAGCATAGTCCTCCTTTCAAGGAACCAAAGTTGCAAGATTCGTAACAAAACAGCACTCAATGACAGGGTAGGTGCCACAAATGTATCTAAGGTAGCGGACTTCCAAATGGAAGTAACAATACAAAAAGTAGTTCAAAAGCACTGCAATAATAATCCACGCTGTTCCATCTGGTATCAAATAAAATCCGATAGTTTAATAGTAACCAAAACGTAAAAACCAGGAACAAAACAAATAACGTAAAACGCTCAAAGACGCGTTTTTCGTTCAGTACACTGCCCGAACTTCTTCAGACTTACAACAGTGCTGTAAACATACTCTGTTTAAATACTTTTGTTGATGTGTTTAATTAATTAATGCAATGTTCAATGAACGGTGTTCAATGAATGGTGTTGGACCTTTCCTTTCTGAATATGCTTTCAAGGTCCCCAAGTTCAAGATTCTTTGTAGACAGTCTGTCCCCTGTTGCTGGACCACTGCTTCAAGTTGACACTGGAAGAAGGATGCATGTCATCCTATCCCTATTGCTTAGCATTTCAGGAGATGTCTGATATTTGTGTCTGGTTTGCACTATCCATTTTCTGTATTGTCCTTTCGGCTATACACTGCACCTTAAGTGTTTATCGTGTGCCTTGCTCTGGTACTGGCCCACTGTTGGTCTCTGGGCATTCACATTTTTCCTTACTTTGATGACTTGCTGATCTATGCAGAGTCTTTGTCCAGGTATTTGAATTCTCTAAAAAAGGTTTTGACCTTACTTTCCCAGCTAGGATTCACGTTGAACCTCCAGATGTCATGTTTAACACTCTCACAAAGACTATTCTTTCTGGGGTGCATAACTGACTCCCACCAGAGAATGGCCTTTCTTCCTAAAGACAAGATCCTGTTTTACCAGAAGGTGTTTCTGGAATTCTGCAAGCGAAGTGAAGCGTCAATAAGAGAATTTCTAAAAATTCTCAGATTGATGGCATCAGTGATTGTCATGATACTACTGGCTTGTTTTTCCATGAGGAAAATTCATTGGTATGTCCGAAGTTGTTGGGCCCAGCACTTTCATTCCCTAGAATACCAGTTGTCGGTGCTGCCCTTCATCAGACAAGAATTACAGTGGTGGAGAGAACAGTTGAGTTTTAATCTGGGACCGCCTTTCTTGCCTCTGGTGCCTGTGCAGTCTGTCCAGACAGATTCATCTGACTTCATTTGGGAGCTGTGTCAATGGGGATGCAATTGAAAGCCACTTGGAAGCCTAGGGATGCACAGAAAAGCATCACTATCAAGGAAATATTGGTGATTCACGCCATGAAAGTACCTCACCACCTGTAGACTAAGGATCCTCTTGTGGAGGTTACTGACAACACCACAGTGATGTGGTAACTCAGAAAAAGGGGATACATGATCATACCCTCTAGGCTGTTTGGTAGTGTTTAAGATCAGGCTTTACAACATTCCATGGCTCTTCAGGTACCATACATTCCATAAGAGCAGAAGATTGTGGGAGACAGACTAAGCAGATCCTGGGCAGACCTGCACAAGTGGAAGATGTAGGCAGTGATGTTCAAGGATCGAGTCCTGATGTGGGTAACATCTCAAGTAGATATGTTCCCCTCTTTTCTAAACAGACAGTTGGAGAAATTCTGTTCCAAGCATTATTGCAGCCATGCCTGGAGGACAGCCATTCTTGCTCCCTTGGACAGGAATGTTCCTGTATGCGTATCCACCTTTTCCACTGATTTACAATGTACTTCTGAAGGTTCAGAAAGAAATGCTAAAGATCATTATATGGTGACCCACTACTGGCCAAGGCGATCTCTATTCTCCCTTTTAATGGTATTGGCCACGGACAATTACCACAGACTTCCTCAGACTCGAGATCTGTTCAGTCTCAGGGATGACTGATGCATCCCAATTTGGAGAAACTTTAACTGACAAACTGGATGACTCAGTATTGACTCCATTTAGGCACTTGTTTTGTGTGGATGTGCAGCAAGTGTTGAAGGAGACCAGAAAACCTGCTATTAGATAAACTTGGATTTATAAATGTGCAAGGTTTTCTAGTGGTACTGAAATGGAAACAGAGGGTGCATTGAGGTTAATATCCCTCTAGTTTTAAATTGTTTGTATGACTTGCTTCAGGATTGCGTATCATATGCAATCATTAAGGTGCATTTAGCGACTATCTCTTCGTGTCTGCCTGTGGATCCCCCTCTTCCTTTGCCCCTTTTGGTAAAGCAGTTCATGAAAGGAGTTTTGCATATGAAACCGGCTCTCAAGCAAATTCCTCCTTTGTGGGATCTCAAGTTTATTCTTGAAAAATTTACCTTGCTAACTTTTGAACTGACACTGCAAGCTTATGTCAAGTTCTTAATGTGGAAAACTGTTTTGCTTATATGCTAGGCGAGTTTCTGACCTGCAAGCTGTAATGGTGGGACAACCTTACCTGATTTTCCACAGTGATAGAGTTGGATCACCCATTAATCCTTTCATGACAAAACCAGTCTCAGAATTCACTTTTAATCAGTGTGTTAATTTCTGCTCTTTCCAGAACTTAAGTGTAAGGGGAAAGAGGATACTTCATACATTGGATGTGTATCGACAGCTCAGTTACTACCTTGACAGAACAAAACCCTTTAGGAAAGCCAAAAGGCTTGTTATTTCCATCTCGGAGGCAAAGAAAGGTCATCCTATTGCTAAGTGAACCATTGCACTTTGGTTTTCCTCAGGTAGTTTTTTTTGTTACACCCACCATGTTGAAGTGAATACAGGCAAGGTAAAGGCACATTCCACTAGGGCCTTTTCCTGTTCACTGGCAAATTAGAAAGGAATGGACTTTAAAAGTATTCTTGAGGCAGCAATTTGGTCCTCTGTTCATACCATTCCATACCAGCACTACAAGCTGGATGCCTTTTCTAAATCCAGTGCAGGCTTCACAAGGAACATTCTCCAGGAGCTATTAGACACTTATCCTTCCGCCTGTCAGGTTGGGTAAGCTTTGAGATTCTACCAATGTACCAGTAAGGCAATGTGTTTGTTGAACATAGCACAGTTGCACAAGTCCTACTTATCTGTAACAGTAGATGTTCATAGAACACACTGCCTTATTGGCAGTATATCTCACCTTCCCTCTTTTGTAGGATGTATATAGTTTGTTGTTGGAGTTATTGTTGAAGATTGTTCAGCAGCCTTATTATTTTATTTTCCCATTTGTTTACCGGGTCAGTCCGACTGGACATAACATGACAGATTTCAGCAGAGGCCCGGGTAGAAAAGCTCCAGATGCATAGTAAAAAAAAATTATAAAAAAAAAAATAAAAATAATAAAAAATTATATAAACATAGCTGTTTTGTACAAAGAGCATAGAACATATAAAATGAGTAAAAATCAGAGTTTTACAATTGATGCAGCATACAGTGGTTAGAATATTGAGAAACAATTAAACAAGATATTATACAACAAATATACAATTGCTTGAACATAAATTCAAAAAGAAGTTTCCACAGACAGGGTCTTAAACTAGAAATCATAACTATAAAAGTGGCCTTAAACACCTGGTTCACAGTACTGTGCACTAAGTGAAACTACATAGTACATCTGTGATCTAGAGATGTTGAAAGTCAGGACTAGGTGAAATTAGTCTGATTCTGTACAGGAACATATCCAAGTTTTGAATAGGAGATCTTTTAGTAGGGATTTGAAAGTATGTTTACTGTTTAGGCATCTAATGCCTGGATAGAGAATTCCAGACCTTAGCAACTGCATAGGAATAAAGAGATTGGCCTGAGCTATGTAAGCAATTGGTAACGGTCAGTAGGGTGGTACTGGAAGATCTTAGTTGACACGCAGTATTATGGAAAGTGAGAAGACCAGAAAGGGCAGGTATTTTTGGTTTGATTGATAGGTCAGGAGAAGTTGATTGTAAGGGAGTTCTAACCATACTAGTGGTCTGGGAGAGTGGCAATGGTGAGAATGAAACTTAGCATTGGTTGCAAATTTTGAGATTTTATTGTAGCAGGTAGATAGTTTCAGAAGGTCAGATTTGTTTAGGTTAGTTAGAACTGGGGAAGCATATAGTAAGGTGGAGAGTAGATGGGTACAAAAGATAGTGATTCGGGATTCCTGTGTGAGAAAGCTCTTGCAGCTGTAGAGTGAACCTTGTTTTTTTTATGAACTTTAGTAATTGTTAGTGCTATATGTTTGTCGAATTTTAGGTTTTGGTCAATAGTTACAACTAGTAGCTTGGCTTGATTTACTGGTGTGATAAGGGTATTGTTGGAGGATGTTATTGAGAATGGCGAGGGTAGGGGTGAAAGTTTTGGATGGGTGGAAGATCATAAGTTGGGTCTTAGATGGGTTTAGTATGAGTTTGAAGGAATTTAGCCATTTTTCTATAGTAGTGAAGGCTTCCTGGGTTCTTTCTTGAGGTAAGTGTAGAGAGGGGACTGAGCAAGTAAGGGTGATGTCATCAGCATACTGTACTGTATTAGTTTGTTGGGTAGCCGACTTGAGGTTATTGGCAAAGATGGAAAATAGTAAGGGACCAAGAATGGATCCTTGTGGAACACCTTGTCCCACTGGGAGGAGAGGGGAGAGAGAGTTATGCCATTTAACAGCTTGTTGCCAGAGGGACAGATAATTTTTAAACCACAGTAGAGAGTAGTTATCCAGACTGAGCTTAGAGAGAGTCGATAGTAATTTTCAGTGAGATACCATGTCAAGTCCCTTTGACAGGTCTAGAAAGACAACAGATACTAAGTTACCAAGATTTATTTGTTGGTTGACATGGTCAGTAAAGGATATAAGGATAGAGGCGGTACTATGGTTTGGCTGAAATCCATGTTGGGAATTTGCTAGCAGGTTATATTGAAGATGATTCAGTAGTTGGATGTGTACACATTTTTCTAAGATTTTTGATAGGGAAGATAGTATAGCTGTAGGACAATAATTACTAAGTTCTGTTGAGGAACCACCTTTGTGTAGTGGGATGACATAAGAAATTTTCCAGAGAGAGGGGACAGTGTGTTCAGCTATGGATCTATTGATGAGTATGGAAATAGGGTAGGCGATGCCAGAAGCGGTAATCATTAGGGAGTTTATCAGCAGTGAGAGTGGTTTGTTTCAATTTGGTAAGGTATTTATGAATTAGGTCAGTTGGAACTGGTTTAAGAGAGAATTGGGAGTTGGTCTTATGGTGACAGTTTTGTATTTTGGTGGTATTTGTAGTAGTAGTGGGGAAATTGTTGAATAACGTTTGGATGGAGGAGGTGAATTAGTTGTTAAACTGGGTGGCAATATCATTGTTATCACCTTCAATGTTAGGGTTGGGGGAGGTGATTTTGCCTGGTTGGAGAATGTGGTTGATTGCGGACCAGAATTTTTGTGGATTGTTGATTTTTTTGTAGCTGGATATAATAACATTTTTTGTCATTATGTATTTGTTTTTTTTTGCTTTGTTTCTGAGCTCTAGGAAGTATTGTCAATTTGTACTTGTTTTGTTGCTATGCCAGGTTGTCCAAGCTATGTCTTGTTGTTTGAGTAGGGATCTTGTGACCTTGGAGATCCAGAGGTCTTGGTTGGTTTTAGTATGAATTGTATGTTGTGGGGCCATAAGATTAGTGATACCTAAGAAGGTACCATTAAAGTAGTCCACTGCTTCATCTAATGGTAGAGTTTTAAGAGGTGAGCCATTTATTTTTTTAAGATGTTGATGAATTGGTCTGGTAGAAAATTTTTGGAACTACAAATAGAAAGTAGGATGGGGGGGTTATGTGTTTTGTTTGCTGTCTTAGTAGGAATGTTGGTAGGTGATCACTGAGGGAGTCTAGTAATGTACCAGATATATTGGCAGATGAAGGCTTGTTGGTTAGGATCCAGTCTAATACAGATTCCTTTTTGGTGGATTTGTCTATATGGGTGGAGGTTTGGATAAGCTGTGTGAAGTTGTATAGGTTTAAGTGGTACTTTGGTGGGGGGGTGGATGCCGTGATAGAGGCCCAATCAATGTTGAAGTCCCCCAGGATAAGTGTCTCCTGAGGGAGGGCAGTGGAAGTCCAATGTAAAATGGACTCTAGGTTGGCAATATTGTTGCCTGGTGCTAAGTAGACACCTATAATGTTAAGTTGTTTCTGCTGGTTTAATTTTATATGTGCAAACAGGGTTTCTGCATACCCAAAAGTGGGGATATCTTTATGTATTTGTTGGAGAGTAAGGTTGCGCCTGTAAAGCAGGGCAATGCCCCCTGCCTCTTTTAGCTATTTGATCACATCTAAGGATGTTGTAGCCAGGAGGGGCTGTGGGTGGTATCTTTTATGTGGGGCTTGAGCCAGGTCTCCGTTAGGAGTACAATGTCAGGATTATAGAAGGATATAGAGGCATGTAGCTCTTCAATTTTATTCATGATGCTGTGGAAGTTTATACTGAGTATTAAGAGGTCAGAGGGTTTTTGCTTTCAGGGGATATTAGGTCCATCTTGGTTTGTAGCAGTGGGTACAGTAGTGGAGGGGCCTGGGTTAGGGTGGATGTTGCCACTGAGTGCAACTTGGTTAGTAGCAGTGGTCAGTGTCTGTAGGTAACTGGCGATCATATTGTATGTGAGTAAACTGGGTAGTTTTTTATAATAAGTTTCTTTGTAGGTGAGCTGAAAGGGGGTTTAGTTGAAGATCGTAGGTAAAATGTAGATGTGATTATGGTGGTGAGTGAGTGAAAAGGTTAGTGTGGGGGAGTTTAGGTGATTGTGGTTAGCGATAGTGGAATGGTAGGAAGTTAGATGATAGTCTAGGGAGAGGAGAACTGCTAAGAAGATATGAGGTGCAAGCATGGGGAGAGTTGAATGGGGTGGTGGTGTAGTATATGTGGAGTTAAGTTATCTGGTTTGGGAGGTATTAGAGGGAGAAAGGATAGTGTGATGTGACAGAGTACCACAGAACAAATTAATGAGCAGGTGGTGAAAAGAAAGTGAGGGGGGAGTGGTTGGAGGATGATGCGATAGGTTGGTGGAGGTGTTATGGAAGCCAGGTGATTGTGGTTATGAATAAGTTTGGGTATAGGTTGGGGCAGGTGGGATAAGTGGGCAGGGTGGGGAGCTACGTGAGCCCAAGTGATAGCGAGGGTAAACGGAGCGGTCTGAATAAACTCTACAAGGTAAGGAACTCAGCAAAGAATTGAAACCGTGAGCTAGAGTAGGTAAGGTACTGGTTAAAGTGCGATTATATTTAACTCTGGCTGGCAACATCATTGCGACTTTTATGGGCAGTAGCTAACAGTAAATCAGGTGAAAAGTCAGGGTTGACTGTTAATTAAGAGATGCTGTTAATTTTAAGTCAGTTGCAAAGAAAACGGGGGGGGGGTGTATGGCAGGCATTAGTGTCCATGCATACTACTCACTCAGAACAACAAGTAAGATGCTTTAATGAAAAAAACACCTACAGGTTTTAATAACTAGTGCAGCTCTGTAGTGGAAGTTAGTGGGGCAGGTAGTAGACAGCCGCAGCTTCAGATCGCAGAGTACAGTCCTGAGGGTGAGACAAAGCAGCAGAGTTATATTTTCAGTAAAAAATGCAGCAGGTATATTTAAACACTGTAAAAAAAGGCAGAGATATAGGCATTAAGGCGAGGTGAGTAGAACCCCTGCAAATGGGGAGTGGGCAGTATTAAGCAGAGCAGAAAATACTAGGTAACAAATACAGACTTAGGCTAGTCATGCAGTAGCAGAAATAAAAACAGTATTTAGCCCTCTTTTATCAATGGTATCAAATGTGTTCAACCTAACTTCATATAACATATTGTTTTGTGTGTGTGTGTGTGTGTGTGTGTGTGTGTGTGTGTGTGTGTGTGTGTGTGTTTGGTTTGGAGCAATAGGTGTTCACAAATCTTGAGTTTTCAACTAGTTTTCCTGCTGGACCGTAGAAAACTGAAAGGGTCCTGTCAATGGGTTTGAAGGGCAGTCCTGGTCCACCGCAGGTGATTGGTCCTTCACACTCGGGCAGTCTGAGGAATTGTGAGCTTTGAGAGACTGCCAGAGGGAGGGTAGCAGAGCTCTACTACTCATATGCCAGGTAAGGCAATGTGTTCTATGAACATCTACTGTTACAGGTAAATAAGACTTACACAACTGTATTTTACTTACCATGTTAAAGTGTAAGAAAAATTAATTTGCAGTTGGGCGGAGTTTACTTTTTGGCATGGATAAAAAGCTGCTATTCTGGACTGGCAGTTGTAAAAAATTGTGTACTTGTATATGCACATCATACGTATGAGTTTTTAAAAGTGATGCAGTTATTAAAAATGTGTGTTGATGTGCTAACATAATTTGTTGTGGCAGATTTCTTAAACACATTTTTTTTCTCTTTCTAGGGGTGAAGATATATTAAGTATCCTTACAAAAGTGAACAGTGAAGTGAGTGGAAAACTAGCCTTCGGAGTGAACACACAGATGCCAGAGCCAAGGTTTACACTGCGAAAACGCTTAATATTTCCTATTCCAGGAAGTGTACTGGCAGAGTTTGAACCCACTGCTGGAGCTATGCCTGATGCAAATCCATAACTTGTTTGTAGTGGAAGGGACTGCAACATGTCTCAGCTGCTTTTATAATATTTATGTGGATACTTAAGTGGATAAAACATGGCTGAATATTAAGAGCACAAGTCCTGTTGTGCTAAGAATGTACTTCCCTTTAAAAAGTCAGATTTCATTTGACAATACTCTTCTACGAGTAGACTTCACATCAGCAGTAAAATGTTCCTGTGTAGGCATGTATGAAATTGGAGATTCCGATCACAGTTTTTGAAGGCATCAGACAAAAAAAATTCTGCATAAACTGTAGGTAACACTGTGGCCAAGTATCTCCTGACCAGACCAGACTCAACACTAGCAGTTAAAATAATTTGAATGTTTACAGGAATTTATTTTTTTTAACTGAGATTTAGTCCTTTGAAAACAAACAAAAAAATGTGTTCAGCCTAACTTCAGCTCATATGTTGCCTATAGCCTTTGATTCCATTGACTGCTATGAAGTGTTATTATTGGTATCACTATTTAAAGCCTTACAATTCAAGAATTTGTTTAATGAACAACATCCTATATTTGTTTGAATGCACACTTTTTTGCACCGTTGACACTAGCTACTCCAGTGCAGGGCTTCTTAACCTATTAGGGCCTAGGGATATGTAAAAGCTGTGAAGAAATTCACCCCTACCCAGACAGTTACACAAAAAACACTGTAAGGATGTAGAATAGTTTGTGTGAGGATAATTAATAAGTGCCAGGACTTCAGCCCATTATCATATCCACTTTAAACTCCTAGACACTGTCTTAAGATGTCGTATCAGTCTATTTCAGACTTAAAAGATCATCTGCATCATGGCAAAATAAAATGTGACATCTGCATTCTATTCCACCTTTAATTTCTTAAAGTTTACAGGTGGCTAGATGCAGATCTGCTCATATTTTCACATAAAATTATGACTTCATGTGAAAATAGGAGTGTAAAACAAATGGAGCCTCACAGCCAGTCCTCTTGCCTATCTCTGGAGTGTGGCTGTGATGGGTGTTACTCAGTAACATCAAGTCAGTGGTAGAAGCTGCCTGTCTCAACTTCCATAACATGTACAACATCATTAAAGGCATTGTAGCATACATACCCATTTCTCCTAACACAGCACGTATACTGTTAAAAGGGGGAATGGTACATATTTGTATTAATCATGCTTCCATTTTGTCTGCACTTTTATGATATGAATGCTTGAACACACGTAACATACTGGCAGGCAAACTTCTTTGATGTCTGCAGCTTTAGCCATTTAATATTAATGTTGCTTGGGGGCCTGTTCTTTGACTTTGTGTTTTTTTTTTTTTTAAACATAGTAACTGCTGGATAGAATAATACTTCTACCTCTGACCTCATGTCATCACATTGCTAGACGTGATGATGCAGGTCTCATCAATTGAGCAACTGGTAGAGGAAATAAATGCATTTTTATGAAGTCTCTAAATTTCCTGGTGGTTATTTCAAATTGGAGCAGCAGACCAGTGATTTTCCAAGAGGAGCACCAGTGCAGTGGCTTTGCTGCGTAAGATGTTCCCTGCATTCCCCTGTACATGATCTTTAAATAACTTTTTTGTTCTTAGATGTAGACTTATTCCTAAGACAACTGGTTTTGTTTTCCAGAGCATTCAGCCCATGGCATCTATGCTGAGTCACTCATAGTTAAGCATCTTAAGTAGGACTATGCAAGAGCTTGTGGTAGCATTTAGGATTGAGGAGTAACATTCTAATACCCCCCCCCCCCCATAGCATATAAAGACACAATGGCAAAATCAAGGAGACAACTTTGTTTCCTTCACCATCAACAAGTGTCAGACCACATCAGTATCAAAGGGATAAGGGCTCTAATCCTAGATGTTCTTCATCTCACATTGCTGCAGTCCTGACACTTGGGTAGTCCGCTGTCCACGGTCGGCCCGAATATCAAAGTATAAGGCTGACGTCGGTCATGGCGCATTTAACTGACGTCAGGACGTCAGGGTACAAATGCGCATGACCGGCGTCATATCCTCAGTCTTTTTTGCCGCATGGTCCGATGCAGAAGCAGCATTGCAAGTGCCGGTTGGCGTTCTGAGATTTTTCAATTTAGAAGTTTCAGACCGAGTTCAAAGTTGGCTAAGTACCCCGTTGGGGAATATTTTAGTTTTTTCTTGCCTCAGTCATTTACCGGATGTCAGAAAAAGTTAATAATTGCGTTTCTTGTGGGAAACAGATACCGCATAGAGATTATCATACTTTGTGTATTCCTTGCTTAGGGCCTGAGCACGACGTTGTTGGCTGTCGCTCTTGTGCTAGATTTAATAAACGCACTATAAAGAGGAGGTTGGATTGTGCAAGGTTAGTCTTTGGGAAGCGGTGCAATTATAAAATGCCGTCGGATGCTCCGACGCCCGCTTCCTCAAATAAGCGCAAGGACAAGGCAGTTAAGCCTAGGCTAGAAGAACCGTCTGTACCGGACGCCGGTTCTTTAGAGGTGTTGGTGGAGCCGGTGGCTCCACCGGAGATTTCTTTGTGTTCCCAGAGTGCAAGATGTGGCCTCTCAGGAGGCAAGTCAGGCTGAGGGGGCTTCTCAGGTTACTATACTCCCCTCCCTTCCTAAGGTGACTAGGCCCTCTCCTTCTGTTTCTAAGGCTTCTCCCAGGGGCAGGCCAGGTTTGGCTTCAGTTGGTGTTGCCCCTAGCTCTTCAGGTACTATGCCCAAGAAGCATATGCTTAAAATGGCAGAAGATTTGATTACTTTGATTAGGGGTTCTATGCCCCCTCCTGCTAAGAGACCTAGGGTGGAACCTGAGCTGGGGGGTTTTGAGCAAGCTTCAGATGTTTCAGAGTCTTCGGCTGAAGACTTACAGGAGTACTCTCCTTATTCTGATTCTGATGTGGATGATTCTACTCCTTCTGCTACTCCTCCTGAGGATTTTTCTTTTTCAGAAACTCTTCATTCCATGAGGGAGCATTTTAAGTGGGAGGGTCAGGACTTCTCTGATTCCAGGAAACGGCTTCGGGAATTTCTGTTTTTACCCCAGCATAGGCCTTTGGCTATACCTCCTGTTTTGGATGTAGTGGAAGATGTTTTACAGAGGCTTCTCTTAATCCTGATTCTTTGCCTCCTGCTCCTGTTAAGCCGGATAGGTATTACAGGGTGCCTGAAGTTCATAAGTATCTTTTAAGAGTCCTAGGGCAGACCCAGAAACTGTTAGCCAGGGGCCTAAGGGTGTTAAGGCTTCTGTTGTTAAGAATCCGGTTCCTACAGACAAGGAGGCTAGGGCCTTGGATAGATGGGGAAAGAAAGTTTATACTTCTTCCACTCTTGCTATGAGGGCTCTGAATTGCCAGTTTCACATGTTGAAATACCAAAACTATCTCCTTTCACAATTGAAGTCTAAGGTTGATGCTCTGGCAGTAGGTATTGATTGTAAAGAGTTGCAAGATGTAGTACATGTTTCTGAACAGGTGGGTAAGCATTCTTTGCAATGTGGTTTTGATGCTGTACAGGCCTCGCCTAGGGTGGCTGCCACTGGGACTGTTCTTCGCAGGCACGCCTGGCTGAGGGATCAGAATTTGTCTGAACATGTTAAAACAAGGATTTTAGATGCTCCTTTACAATCTGACGTGTTGTTTGGTCCTCCTGTTGAGACAGTCTTGAAGAAAATGGAAGACAAGGCTAAGTCTATGCAGACTGTTAAAGATTTTTTACAGGTCCAGCCTCCAAAGTTTAGTAGAAATTGGCCTACTAAGGGGTGGACGTATCCTTCTTATGATTCCCAGTCTAGGGGTAGATCTAGACGTGGTAAGGGCAGAGCTCAGGGCTCTTTCAGGCCTAGAACAGGGAGTTCTCCTGCACAGGCTTCGGGTGAGGGCAGGGGTCAGTCCTTTCGTAAGCAGACCCAATGACCTACCTTTTCAGCTGCCAGAGCCTGCTCGTCTGGCAGCACCTTTGGGGGGAAGGTTGGCACTTTTCAAAGAAAATTGGAGTTTAATTACCCAAGACAGATGGGTATTGGATATCATACGCCATGGCTACAGGTTTTATTTCCATACCTTGCCTCCTTTCAAAGGCATGCCAGATGTTCCTCCTCAACAAAGAATAGAGGCTCACAAACAGGTTTCTCTGTTGCTCCAACTAGGGGCCATACAGCCGGTCCCTCTGCCAGAAGTGGGCCTAGGATTTTATTCTCGCCTGTTCCTAGTACCAAAGAAGGGGAACACGTGGAGACCAATTTTGGATTTATCTATCCTCAACACTTATCTGGACATTCCCAAGTTCAAAATGTTGACGTTGCAGCAGCTTTTACCTCTGCTGGGCTAAGATCATTGGATGGTAACTTTGGATCTCAAGGAGGCTTACCTTCATGTTCCTATCAGACTCAGTTGCAGAAAGTATCTGCTTTCGAGCTGGGACTTCTCACTATCAGTTCTCTGCATTGCCCTTTGGCTTATCTACTTCGCCCAGAGTGTTCACGAAAGTTCTGGCTCCAGTGATAGCTTTCTTCAGACTAAAAGGAATACAGATCTATCCTTATTTGGACGACTGCCTAATTCTGGCTCAAGGAAGGGAAGAGCTTCTTCATCATTTAGAATATGTGATAGCAGTGCTAAGATGCCTAGGGTATTCTGTGAACGAAATAAAGTCCAGTCTAGTACCCTCTCAAGACATGTGCTTTCTGGGTGTGAGACTGAATACAGCAGCCCAGATGGCCTTTTAACCCCGGACAAACAAAAGAGTCTATCCCTTTACTTCCATCAACTATCTCATCAGTCCGGGCTGACTGCAAAGACAGTCCTTCAAGCCTTAGGGTTCATGGCATCTTGTATTCTGGTGCTTCCCAATGCCAAACTGCATATGAGGAAGCTACAATGGTATCTCAAAATGTATGGACACAGCACTGCCAGGATCTGGACACTGTCATTCAAATAATACCTTGCATTCAGAAGGAATTTTTGTGGTGGGCTCAGGAATGTCACCTAAACAAGGGACTCTCTGTGACCCGCCAGAGGCAAGTCAGATTTTAACGACGGATGCCTCAGACAAAGCTTGGGGAGCTCATCTAAATGGAAAGTGGATACAAAACAAGTGGCCTGTCAGACTACAACATCTACATATCAACATGAAGGAGATGTTAGCAGTCCAGTTTGCATTAATAGCTTTCAAGGAATTCCTTCTTCCAGGACAGGTGTTGATTCTAACAGACAACACAACTGTCATGTGGTACATCAACAAGCAAGGGGAACGATTCTTATCCTCTATGCAGGCAAGCAATGATTTTGTGGGAGACTGCTCTCAGTTTACAGCTCAATCTTCAGGCAAGGTTTCTGCCAGGAGCACAGAACTCCTTAGCAGATGTGTTGAGCAGACAAATTATGGATCCCCACGAGTGGAAATTGGATCCTCATGTATTTCAGAAATTGACAGTGTCATGGGGAACTCCAGACATAGATCTGTTCGCTTCTCCACTAAACCATCAGCTGCCAAAGTTTTGCACAAAAGGTTTCATCCCACAGCTTGGAGAGTGGATGCTCTTTCTTTCAATTGGAGCAATCTTCATGTGTATGCCTTTCCACCTCTGCCTCTCCTCCCAAAGGTACTTCTGAAGGTCAGACAGGACAAGCCAAGGATGATTTTAATAGCTCCAGATTGGCCTCGACAGCACTGGTACCCATTACTAAGAAGTCTAGTACGGAAGCCTCCATGGCCTTTGCCTTCGATTCCACACCTGTTGTCACAGGAGGACAGCCATTTGCTCAATGTCAAGCTTCACTCTCTGCACCTAACAGCCTGGCATATTCTGTTTTGAACAATAATGGGCCTCCACTTCCTCAGCAAGTTTTGAATGTTATTTTGGAAGCTAGGAGGCCTAGTACAAGGAAAGTGTACGCAGACAAATGGAAGAGGTTTTTGTTTTGGAGTGCAGCAAAAGATTTTGATGTTTCTGAGCCTAATTTGTGTGTGGCTCTTCAATATCTTACTGAGTTACTAGACAAAGGTTTGTCTTTCTCTTCTATTAAAGTTCATGCTGCAGCAATTTCAGCTCACTATGATTGCAACCCGCCATTGTTTTCTCATCCTTTGTTCAAGCAGTTTCTTAGAGGGGCAAAGAATATAAGACCCCCACGAAGAGCTCCTACTCCTGCTTGGGATCTCAATTTTGTGTTGGAGAAACTCACTCTACAACCTTTTGAGCCTGCAGCTACTGCTGAGTTGAAATATTTATCATGGAAGACTGCTTTTTTGTTGGCCATTACCTCTGCAAGACGGGTTTCTGAATTACAGGCCCTTATGGCAGTTGAGCCTTTCTTGATTTTCCATAAGGATAGGGTATCATTACGTACTAATCCTTCCTTTATGCCTAAGGTGGTTTCTAGTGTGGCTTTAAACCAGACTATTCATTTGCCTACTTTTTATGCAAACCCCCAAAATAAGGGGGAAAAGATTTTGCACACTTTGGATGTACACAGGCAGTTGCGTTATTATTTGGACATAACTAAAGGGTTCAGGCAGTCTCAGCAGTTGTTTGTTTCTTTTGCTTTGAGTTCTCAGGGCAAGCCTGTGTCAAAACAAACTATTTCTAAGTGGATTGGGTTTTGCATTGCTTTCTGTTATTCCCATCATGGCAAGGAGGTTCCAGCTGGGATTAGGCCTCATTCCACTAGGGCTACTGCCACTTCAACTGCGTTTTTGAGGGGAGTGGCAACCAAGGATATTTTGGAGGCAGCTACTTGGAGTTCTGTGCATACTTTCTCTAGGCATTATCACCTGCCACTTTACTCTAAGTCCAGGGCTGGTTTTGCCACTGCGGTTTTGCAGGGCATTTTGGCAGCTCCTGCTTCCTTATAGTTAGCCATCCTCCCTTACCTCAGCTTTGGGATTCTACCCAAGTGTTAGGACTGCAGCAATGTGAGATGAAGAACATAGTACAGTTTTGTACCTACCATAAATGTAGATGTTCGAAGATCCACATTGCTGCAGTCCAATTTACCCTCCCTCCTTCCCCTCTGTAGTTAGAGGTGGTTGTGTGGGTTGGGTTGTTGTACTTGTGTATATTGTATATATATATTGTACATATAGTTAGTGCAAGGGTGGTTGGTTGTTTGTTTGCTGTCTTTTGGTTTTGACCTTTATTTTTAAGGTCTTCTGACATCTGGGGCAAGAAAAGACTGAGGATATGACGCCGGTCATGCGCATTTGTACCCTGACGTCCTGACGTCAGTTAAATGCGCCATGACCGACGTCAGCCTTATACTTTGATATTCGGGCCGACCGTGGACAGCGGACTACCCAAGTGTCAGGACTGCAGCAATGTGGATCTTCGAACATCTACATTTATGGTAGGTACAAAACTGTACTTTCTTCAGGCCTTTCACTACCTTTGGGTTCTAGGTCCTCTAAAAGTTTTTACAGACAATACCACAATCATGTTTATATCAACAAGCGGGGGGGGGGGGGGGATCTTACATTCTTTGTAGGCTGGCTGTTCATGCTTGGGATTTTGCAATCTACCATCACATCGCTCTTCGGGTGGTTTACACCTCTTCAGAACATAATCTAATAGCAGACTGTTTCAGCAAACTCAGGGCACATCCTCATGAATGGTTGCTTTACTGGAAGGTGCTTTTGGACATTGTACATCGGTGAGGTACTCTTCAAGTAGATCTCTTTGCCTGCCCTCTGAACAGACAACTTCCCCAGTTCTGTTCCAAAGTTCGAAGTCTGCAAGCTTAGAAAGTGGATGCTATGTCTTTTTCTTGGAAAGGGATGTTTCTCTGTGTCTGTCCTCTTCCTCTGTTTCCCAGGGTCTTCCACAAGATCATGTGGGACTCCCCCATAATCTTGCTGGTGATTCCCTTTTCGCCCAGTTAGCATTGGTTCCCCCTTTTCTTTCATCTGGCCAGGAGCAATTGTCACTAAGTTACCTTGGATTTTTCAGACAAGACAAGATCTCTCATTCACTCTTACTTGTCCACACTTCAACTGATTCTTGAGATTTTTTTTTTTTTTCTTTCAGGCACCAGTTTTCTGAGGACATGCTTCAGGTTTTACAGGAGGCCGGAAAACCCACTACTAAAAAAATCCTATTTTTCTAAATGGAAGATATTTTTATTTGGTGTTTCAAGAATGACAAGGATGCTTTTTCTGTGATGGTCCCTGCGGTCCTTTCTTATTTGTGTGAATTGCTTAATGCTGGTTTGGTACACTTTTCTGTTAAAGTTCATTTGTCAGCCATATCTGCCATCTGCCTCTATATCCACCTTTGGTTTTTAGTTTTGAAGTTGAACAATTCCTGAAAGGCAGCCTTCATTTCAGGCTCCCAAGAAAGCCAATTCCTCCTTCTTGGGACTTTAATGTTGTTCTTTTTCCTCCTCCCTACAACATTGTTCTTGAAGACTGTAGTCCTGGTGGCTCTTACATCTGCTAAGAGGGTTTCTGAACTCCAAACTGTGATGGCAGTTCCTCGTTTTATGGTTTTTCACAAGGACAGGATGTGTCATCATGCCAGTCCTTTTATGCCCAAGGTGGTTAATGATTTGTCCTTGAATCAGTCCATTCATCATTTCTCCTTTTTTCATTCTCCGCAGACGTCTAGTGAGGGGGTCTTACACAGCTTGAATTTACACAGACAGCTCAGAATTTACTTGGATATGACAAAAAGCATCAGAAGATCTGAGCAACTTGTTGTTTCTTTTCATGCCAGGATATTTGGTTCAGCAGTGTCTAAACAAACCATTTCCTCCTGGGTTTCTAAGGTCATTTCTTTTTTGTTATTCTTTTTTATGGAAAGCAGCTTTCCTCTTCTACTCATGTTCATTCTGTCAAGGCAGTTTCCTCTTATAGGTTTTATAGGTAGGTATTAGGCTATTGGCCATAGCGCCTATATAAACCTAGCCAAACGGTACCCTGGCTTTCGCCACCCAAGAAAATTATTTTCCTGTGCCCCTGTCGAGCAGAGCCACAGAAGTGATCCCCGGGATGAATTTCCTATCTGCCATTCAATCATTAAGATTTTTCTTGAAGAGTGCAAATGAGGAGCTTTGCTTGATATAGATAGGTAGTTTGTTCCAGAGTTTGGGAAGTCTCTGGGACAGGAATCTATCCCTCCAGCATGTTCTGTTTATTGTGACGACAAGGTTTAGGTCCCTAGAGCGTGTAGCTCGGAGGGATTGGGATTTCTTTAAGTGGAGCATGTCCAACAGCTCTGGGTTTGACATAGCTTTGTATGTTGGGCAGAGATCGCCTCTGAGTAGGCGATATGCGACTGAGTAAAGCTGGAGTTTTTTTAGACTGTCTGCGTAGGGCATCTGTTTTGAGGCCAGTAATCCTCTTTGTGAGGTATTTCTGTGGCCTTTCCAGTTGTTGTAGATGTCTTGTGAGGTACATACCAAAAGGGGCGTTGTACTCTATAATGGGTCTAATGAGTGATGAGTAGAGGGGAACAATGACCTCTTTTTTTTCTGGATGAGAAACCTTTTGTGATGAGGTGTGTCACATAGAAGGATTTCCTGACTACTGTGGCGATGTGATTATCAAAGTAGAAGACTACTGTCCACCTGTGTCCCAAGGTCTCTTATCACACTTTCGGTGTTAAGTAGACTTCCGCCTATGTGGTAAGTTCATGGGTACAGAGTTTTTACCAGAAGGGATGACAATGCACTTTTTGGCACTGAGCTTGAGGCCATGGCTTTGACACCAGGCATCTGTCTCAGTGAGGCCCTTTTTTAGGATGTCCACATCTTTAGGAGTTTTGATTATGGCTCTTAGTTTGCACTTATCTGTGAACTTTGTTAGCCAAAGACATTCTCTGTTAGCCTGTACTTCAGAGAAGTAGATACCAAACAGGAGAGGACCCAGGACTGAACCCAAAGCCTGAGGTGAGGCTATGATTGAACATGGTACTTAAGTGGGGTGCCAGTTCATTCTGTAGTTCATGTAGAACGCAGCCTGGGATGTTGTCAGGTCCCATGGATGCTGTGTTCTTGGCTTTGGAGAGTTTTTTTTTTTTTTTTTAACCTGTGCAGCCGTGATCAATATAGAGATGGGCACTTTAGGGGGTGAAAGAGGGGTAAAGTTAGCACTGAACCTATCTGCCAGGATGTTGGCAATATCAGTTGGTTCTGTATATTTAGCGCCATTGTGCTGTAACTCAGAGCAGATCTGAGTGTTGCCATTGAGATTCTTGACATAGCTATAGAATGCTTTGTGGTTGTGTTTAGAATCAGTGGCGATTTTGTTTTCTTAACTAGCTTTGGAGGATTTTATGAGGGATCTCAGCTTCTTACTGAGGCTGACCAGGGAGTTCCTCCAGTCATGGGATTTTACTCTTTTATGCAACAGTTTGTTTCTTCTGTTGTAGAGCTTGTTTATGGCAGGGGACCATCAGATTGGCTTCCTTTTTTGGAGGATAGCATCTTGTTTCTGTTAGGGATTGCATGATCCATGCACTCGTGTAAGTGCTTATAAAGTGCATTTATATAGGATTCAGCAGTCGTACCTCTGTTGTCTGTCAGCATGGGTGTCGTGAAGTTTGCCACTTCTGTCTTAAGAAGCATGAAGTTGGCCTTGGAGAAATTTTTTACGTTAGTTTCCCTAATGGGGGGTGGGATGTTGATCCAAGGCATTGGAATTTATGAATTCCAGAAAACGTTGAGCACAAGAGTTGTTACGAGTAGTTTTCCCAGTTAATGGTGGGATAGTTGAAATCTCCCATTATTAGGGTGTTAGGTTGTACCCTAATATTTTTCAGTGTATCAAGAAATGAGGAGTGGGAATCCTAGGGCATGGTGGGGTATCTGTAGCAAGCTACAATCTGGATTGCAGTCTTGCCCAGAGTTAGTTGCATCTGGATAATCTCAGATGCATTATGCTGAGCAACTAGCCTGGAGGTGTGGATATCCTTAATGAATATGGACACTCCTCTGCCTTTAGTGTTTCAGTTCAGGTTAAGTGGCCAAAAGGTGTGGTATGAATTATAGCTTGGTAATGCAGGGGTGCTCTCTGGAGCCTTGAACCAGGTCTCTTTCACTGCATGAATGTGATGTTCTCCATATTAAGGAGTGCCTAGAGTGAGTGCATCTTGAGGTTTAGACTTCTAGTATTGAGTAGCATTACCCTCAGATTTTACTTGCTTGTACCTGTTACGGTGGTGAATTTGTCATTTGAACCTTGCCTAAAAAAGGCACTATAGTGGTGGCAAGAGCCTTAGCCAGTATCCGGAATTCCAAGGGCAACAGGTGCAGGCCATTTCTGACAAAGCATCTTGGTTTGTCGGGCAGACAGATACTGGATCCCCATAGAATAACACCAGAAGCTTAGCCAATTGTTGAAGTCGATCATTTTGTCCTTGTACTGCGGTATCATTCTGGGTGATGGCAGGATGCTACTCAGGGCTAGGGTCATACCTGCCTGGGCTACAAGATCGGGCAGCTCCTCCATGCCTCTTTTCATGTAGTCCAGGGAGGTACATCTCAGGTCGTTCACACCAACATGGACAATGACAGAGTCATATTTGTACTTGTGGAGTGACCTGAGTGTGTGCATTATGTGGTAGATTCTGGCAGCCAACAGGCAACTGACTAACTTTCTCCTTGTTTAGCGTGGTGAGTGGAACATCGGTGTGCCTGACTATAGAGTCACCTATGACTAGAGTGTTGGGTACGTTGTTATGCCTTATGGGCTGTGGTTGAGTGGCACACTGAGTTTGTGGGCTGTGTGTCATTTGGGTTGTGTTGGGGGGTGGAGGTTGCTTGAATTTCTGCTTTGGAGGTCCCTGTTGCTTGGGTAGATTTTTATTGAGAGTCTCTGCAAATGTAGGTGTGTGTCTTGTGTTTCTATGTGTGTGTTTTGGTGGTGTAGGTTTTGAGAGAGAATGTGATGAGTGTGGTGTGGTGCAAGTGTTTACCTTCTCCTCTTGACTGTGTAGTCCAGTCTTGGGTGAAGAGAGCTTTGCTTCCAGTTTGACTATATAAGTGCATCTCTCACAGGTTGTAGTGTTGGGTGGTAGGAGAAGAGGGTTGTCTGTGTACATGAGGCAATTGCTGCATTGCCCCAAGATTCCCAGATTCATCAGGTAGACAGGAGAAAACACTGGGAGCTGACCCTTAGACATGACTGGATAGTTGCTTATTTATTAAGTACTAAAAACTGTTTTCCTCTAGACAAGTGAGGAAAGTTGAGTGCTGTAGTAATTTGTAGCTTATTTAGTGCTTACAATGAGTTCTGGACAAGTGCTGAGCTCAAAGAAACAGATCTGAGTGCTGAAACTAAAAAGTTGGCTAGTTCTAAGAAACAAAATTAAGCTAGAAGGCTTCCCTCCAACACAGAAAGGCTTGGGGGCTCAGAAGCTTACAAACAGTCCTGGATACAGCAAATCTGTATCTGGACTAAACGACTTACAGGAAAGGCAGGAAACAAGCTTCTGGTGCTTTTTTCAAGAGTTTTTTTTTTTACTAGATCAGTCTTGGAAGCCACTTCTGCGTCATTTGTTCACACTTTCACTAAACATTATACATTGGATGTCATTTCCATGGCCAGGGCAGGACTTGGGTTTATGGAGGGCTGTTCTCTGACCTCCTCCTCCCATACTTTCTAATAGTTTTTGTACTGTCCCAAGAAGTATTGCAAATGTGATAAGGAAGAACATAGTTCAGTTGTGTAAGATTTTACTGTAACAGTAGATTTCCAACTTCTCACTAGTACAGTATTCAGTCCCTCCCTCTTGCACCCTACTACTTTCTGTTGCCCACTGCTTTCTGAGGGGTTTCCATATTCCATCCTTTTCTCCTGATTCCCTTCCTAGATGGACATGTTTTTGATTCCCTTGGGTTGCTCTGGTTCTCCTGGAACACTTCAGTTTTGAGGACTAGCTGTCCATATGTCATATATACATATATTAAGTCTTGCACATAGGGCATACATTTATAGGTTCATAGGTTTATACTAGGCTATCTGCCCTAAGGCATTTATAAGCCTAGCCCAAAGTTTTGTGGCTTACGCCACCCCTTATACGAAAAAATACTGTGCCCATTAGTTTGTTGTGCCTCTGTCCAGCAGTGACACAGAGATGATTCCCGGGGTAAACCTACGATCTCCCATCCACAGGTCAAGATTTCTCTTGAACAGAGCCAGCGAGGTGCTCTGCCTCACATGGACCGGGATTTTATTCCACAGCATAGGGAGTCTCTGAGTGATAAATCTATCCCTCCAGCACATCCTATTTATATCCGTGCTAAGGTTTAAGTCACTTGCTCTAGTGGTTTTGGTGGATTTGGATTTTTTGAGGTGGAGCATGTCCATTAATTCCGGGTTGGACATGGCCTTGTATGTCAGGCACATGTCACCTCTGAGCAGACGGTATGCGACTGAATAGAGCTGGAGTTTCTTCAATCTGGCAGCATATGACAGATTTTGGAGTCCCTTTATCCTTTTGGTGAGGAACTTTTGGGGTCTCTCCAATTGATGCAGATGTCAGGTGAGATACATCCCGAATGGGGCATTGTACTCGATCATTGGTCTGATAAGTGAAGAGTACAGAGGAACAATGACCTCACTAGATCCGGATGTGAATCCCTTCATGATCAGGTGGGCAATGTAGAAGGTCTTTCTAACCACTTTAGCAACGTGAGTGTCAAAAGAAAGGCCACTGTCAACCTGGGTCCCCAGGTCCCTGATAACCTCTTCTGTGCTTAGTGGATTGCCACCTATATGGTAGCTTGAGGTTACCTTGTTTTTCCCGAAGGGTATGACTATACATTTTTTGGCGTTTAACTTCAGGCCATGGCTCTGGCACCAGCTATCTGTTTCCGTGAGTCCCTTCTGAAGGATATCCGTGTCCGATGCACTTTCCACTATGGCCCAGTTTGCAGTCGTCTGCAAACTTTGCCAGCCAAAGTCCTCCCATGTTGGCCTGTACTTCTGAGAAGTAGATGCCGAACAATAGGGGGCCAAGGACTGAGCCCTGTGGGACACCACTTGTGACCAGCTTGGAGTCTGACATAGCGCCAGCAACTCTAACCCTGTGGGTTCTGTCCTTAAGCCAGTTTGCAACCCATCTTGTGACATATGGGTTTACATTTAAGCTGGTAAGTTGTTCTACAATACCCGAGTGGGGTATTGTGTCGAAAGCCTTTGCAAGGTCAAGGTAGGCTGTATGGACTGCCTTTCCCTAATCAATGGCCTTGGTGACTGTTTTGAAGAAGTCGACCAAGTTCAAAAGGCATGATCTGCCCTTGACGAAGCCAAACTGGGTCGGGTCCAATGTCTGCAAGTCCCCCTATATCTTTGTTTATGAGCTCCATTATGATCCTCTCCATAGCTTTGCAGACTAGACTTGTTAAGCTTATGGGGCGGTAATTACCAGGGTCCGTAGAGGCACCGCCTTTGTGGAGTGGGACCACAGTTGCCGTACGCCACTCCTTGGGCATGTATCCTGTGGTAAGGCTGAGATTAAACATCTGCCTTATGTGCGGGTTTAATTCCTCATTTAGCTCGTGTAGCACACAGCCAGGGACACCATCCGGTCCCATTGATGCTGTGTTTTTAGCTTTAGAGAGAGCAGCTTTCACCTGCGCATTTGAGATGTCTGGGAGGCTACACTCCGCTGGGATAGTTATCTCTCCTTTATTGTATATTTAATTTCCTGGTAATATCCAACTGGGCCAGAAGCCCATTTTCAGTGGATACCCAAGGAGAAAAGCTCCAGAAACTTTGCAATAGTTAAATAGTATAAATAACAGTAAATAAAGTAAAAGTACATGATGTTAAGTTGTCAATCTCGCCTTCATTCTTGCTGGATGGGTTCGGAGCCGATCCTCGGCTCCGACTCGGCACTTGCTTTAGCTTGAGAACTCCTTTTACCAGCTCGAGGCAACCCTATAACCCATGATGCAAGGCGGAAGTACCTCAGATCTCATTTGCCACTTAGCGAAAGAGGTCTCCTTTGCCAGCTGAGGTAAGTGATTTTCTTGGTAAAATCAGAAAAGCTTAGTTAGGGTTTTATTTTTCCCTTTTATTCATAGTATAGTCTGTAGTGAATTACAGCCCACCCTATTCCCTTGTTTTCAAACTTTTATAACCCTTTTATAACCTTTAGTATAAAGTTTTAGTTAGGCCTAACACCCCATTGGTTAATCCCTTCCTGTGTGTTGTGTGTAGGGGATTAATTTTGTGTGTTTGTTGGGGTTTGTGTGTGTTACTTCCTCCTAGGATATGTCTAGGAAAGGCAAGGTCTTAGGCTTCAAGAAGTGTGACTCGTGCTGTCAGAAAATGTCTCTGACAGACGGTCACACTTCTTGTGTTTATTGCCTGGGGCCTTTGCACCTGCAGGACTCCTGTGCTTTGTGTCACTCTTTTAGCCAGAGAGTCCTGCAGGAAAGGAGGAATAAGCTTATCCTCCGTGGCTTACTTAAGCCAGAAGGTTCTCCCTCTAAAGCAGGGTCTGGGAAACCTTCTAAGCCACCGAAGGCTCAGGCTTCAGTATCCAAGCCTCCTCCGGTGGCTCCGGCTCCGTCGGAGCCGAGATCGGCTCCGGCTGGAACCGATGTATCTGCCATTAAAGTAGTAGGTTCGGCGCCGGCTGGCTCCGATACCTTGTCTACTGTGGCCTTGTCGGCTCCGGCTGGAGCCGACACCTTATCCAGCATCGGAGCCGAGAAACCTTCGGCTCCATCTGGAGTTCAGGGGACTTCGGCTCCGATGGCTTCGTCCCGAAAGAGATCTCGGTCCCCTTCGCTACTGAGTATCCACTCTGCTCCGGGGTCTCCTCTTTTGTCGGAGCGGAGCCATCGGAGCCGATCTTCGAGATCTTCCAGGCTGTCTGACCACGACTTAGAGAGGGTGGTAAGCAGGCTGTTGAAGTCTCAGGCACTGGCCCAAATGCTCCATAGCCCGTCTCAACAGACTTCCGGTATAGCCTCACCCCTTGAACTTCCTCCTCCGACTCCACACCAGAGTTCGGCGCCGGAGCTTCTCGGGACAGCGACTGTTTCGATGCCGGAGCCGATACATCCTTCGGCTCCGTCGTCCTCGGCTCCGATCTCCTCCTTGAGGCCTTCCTTGGAGGGATCCGGTTGTCGGGTTTCCACTGTCGGCTCCGAGGGGGCTAGTGGCATCGGACCCTTGTCCGACCCCGCTCTCCCTCTTGGGGCTTCGGCTTTGGTAAGCTCGGCACCGACATCGGCCTCGGAGCCTTCCCTCTCATTGGAGCCGGGAATTCCTGTTTCTTCGGAACAGGGATATTCCGGCCTCCCGGGGAGGGGAGCCTTTGAGGTGATGAGGAGTGTCCTGGCCTCTGAGCCTGGTCAACGGTCCATCCCTCTAGCTCCTCCCTCATCAGTGCCTGCAGACGCCTCTTGCCAGCCTCTTGCTCTCAGGCCCAGGGATCCATCGCCCCAGGTTTCCCCACTGGGAATTTCCTCCTCTTCCGAGGTTTCTCGTGATCCTGCAGGGGAACCCCCTCGGAAGAGGACGTGTAAGAGGAAACACACAGACTCCCCTGAGTCTACTACATCTGATACCGACTTAGATGAGTCGGAGGGTTCCCCACGGTCCCCCTCTGAGGATGTCTCCTTTTCAGACATCCTTGAGCTCCTCAAACAGAGGGGGAATTAGCCCTCCATTGACCCCTCCGAGGATGAGTCGGTATACCTGGAGGCTTTTGGATCCCGACACTCCACCTCCTGGGTGTCTCCGCCTTCGACCCACTTATGCAGGTAGTGGCTCGGAAGGCGTGGCTCCAGATTCTGTGGAACCTGTCCCCAGAAGACCATCCAAATTCATCACGGCCCCTTCGGACAAACAGTTCCTTTCCAAGGGTGTCTCTGTGGATGCTATGGTGGTGGCGGCGGCCACTAAGAAGGAACTGGCGGATCCTTCAGTACCTGTCCATCCTCCTAACAAGGATTCTAGGACCATGGACAGGTATGGAAAGCGGATGTTTTCTTCAGCGACCTTTGCTATGCACTCGCTGAATTATCTTTGTCACTTCACCAGGCTTCAACGAGATATTCTCAAGGAACTGGGTGAAGTAGTCCAGGATCCTTCTTCTGCTGGGGCTCAAGAAAAGATTGCCTCGCAGCTTGCAATCCTGAATTCCATATCTAACTCCTCCATGCGGCTCATATCTTATGCGGCCGATGGAGCGAGCAGGGCCGCAGGCACAGGAGTTGCTCTTAGACGCCAAGCCTGGATGCGGCTTTGTAATTTTGCAGACCCTTTAAGGCCCTTCCCCTTTGATGGTTCGGCTTTGTTCGACCTCAGGTGAAGGATACCTTGACCAGGTGTGAGCAGGACGGTAAAACTCTTTCTGCCGTTGGAGTCCAATTTTCCACTCCTTCTAGACCATATCCCAAGGGTCAGAAGGGGGGGGGAGATGTGGTTCCGTAAAGCCCAAGGAGCTACACCGGACGCACGTGGTCAGTTTACCCCCAGAGGCAGAGGGGTAACAATAATAGACGCCCTAGAGGCAGGGGGGGTCCTCAGAACCAGGGCAACAGGGAGTCTCTTCCTGAGAAGCCCTTTCAGCATCCCTGAGGTGTTGCCCGACTGTCCACCCTTGGAGGCAGTCGGGGGAAGGATTTCACTGTACCCAGTAGCCTGGCAATCCCTATCACAAGAGATGTGGGTACAGTCGATTATATCCGAGGGTTACAAAATCCCCTTTGAAAGGTTTCCCGTACCTCTACAATCCCTTCCAGACGTCTCACCCGGTCAAAGGGATTTGGCAGAACAGGAGGTTTCAAAACTCTTAGAAAAAAGAGCCGTCCAGACGGTGCCGGCAGACCAGGTAGGATCCGGCGTCTACTCGAGATTCTTTTTGGTCCCCAAAAGGACGGGAGATTGGAGACCAATATTAGACCTGAGCAATCTAAACAGATTTGTCAAGAAGGCAAGATTCCGGATGGTCACGCTTCAGTCCATTCTGCCATTTCTGGGCAAGGACAACTGGATGTGCTCTATAGACCTTCAGGATGCATACTATCACATAAAGATTCACAGACGCTCCAGAAGGTTTCTCCGCTTTCGGCTAGGGACCAGTCATTACCAATTCAGAGCACTGCCCTTTGGCCTCACTTCAGCCCCCAGAGTGTTTACCAAATGCATGGCAGTGGTCACAGCTCATCTGAGACGTCAAGGATTCCAATCTATCACCTTTATAGGCGCAGAATTAAACACCGTCAAATTGTTAGCCAGACTAACAGATCAAAGAATTCTGGACATCCAAAAATTCGTTCGGCTTCTATTACAAAGCAACAAGATCAAAGCCAGATTTATACTGAAGGTTCTAGGTCTTATGGCTGCGGCCAATGTTCTTCTACCACTGGCTCGCTTCCACATGCGTCTTCTGCAGTGGATGCTATTCACGCAGTGGTCGTACTGCAGTCTCCCGATGAGGCACGAAATTTTAGTCACACAGTCGTGCAGGGCTCATCTGAACTGGTGGATATCTTCCCCTCTTCTTCATCAGGGCCGTCCCTTTATTCCCCCTCCTCCAGTTGCCACAGTCACTACGGATGCCTCTCTGATCGGGTGGGGGGGGCATTATCAGGGCAGGATGGTCCACGGGACTTGGCAACCCATAGAATACCATCTGCACATAAATGTCCTGGAGATGAGAGCAGTGCTTTTAACGTTGCAAGCCCTCAACGACTTTCTTCCCATGGGGACTATTGCAGTACAAACGGACAACATGTCCGTGGTCTGGTACATCAACAAACAGGGCGGAACCAGGTCCTATCCGTTATGTCGAGAAGCTCTCAGACTTTGGCAATGGGCGATCTCTTCTCAGCGGTTTCTGATAGCAACGCACATCCCCGGCAGGTCCAACCTCTTGGCGGACAGGCTGAGCAGATCCATTCTGATGCCTCACGAGTGGTCTCTCAATCAATCTGTAGTGGATCAGATTTTTCTGAAGTGGGGCACTCCTTGTTGCGATCTTTTTGCTACTCCTCAAAACAACAAGTGCCCAGATTATTTCACTCTTTCCCCTTCCAGGCCAACCCCTGAGAGACTCTCTAACCCAGGATTGGCCCCAGGGACTTCTGTACGCTTTTCCTCCCTTTCCCTTGATTCCACAAGTCATTCAGAAAGCCACCGTTTTGAGAGCCAAATTGATCCTCATTGCTCCATATTGGCCTCGACAAATTTGGTTTCCGTCTCTGCATCGTCACCTTCTGGTGCAGCCCTGGCATCTGGACCCAGTTCCGGATCTCTTGATCCACCAGTCGGGTCAGCAGCACCGGGCCATTCATTCTCTCAACCTCACTGCTTGGTTGCTCCACTTCCTTCCCTAGCCAGGCTACCGATCAGAGACATTTTAGTGTCTTCTTTGAAGTCATCCACTAGGACTGTTTATGCTAGCAAGTGGCGACGTTTTTCTATTTGGGCAAATTCCAGAAATATTGATCCCTTTACTGCTAATGTACATTCTGTGTTAGATTTCCTGGCGGAGGTTTTTCATTCAGGATCCTCGTCATCTACAGTCAAAGTACAACTGGCTGCTATTTCCAAGTATCATGTTGGCTTGCATGACAATAACATTATGTCTCATAGATTATGCAAGGCCTTTCTGAGAGGAGTTTTTCTCCTAAAACCACCTATAAAGCATCCTCCTCCGCAATGGGATCTAAACTTAATGTTGGCATCCTTGATACTACCTCCTTGAACCGCCTGCTTCATGCTCTTTGAAGTTATTGACCTGGAAAACTATATTTTTACTGGCTGTCACTTCTGCAAGAAGGGTTTCCGAGATTCAAGCTCTCTGCATTTGTTCCCCTTATTTGGTTTTTCATAAGGACAGGGTATCATTAAGAACTAACCCTTCCTTTCTCCCCAAAGTCGTGTCTCAAACCAATATTAACCAATCTATTAGATCTACCAGTCTTTTTCCCAAACTATTCCGACAGAGCTGAACAGAAACTGCATTTTTTGGATGTCCATCGTCAGCTCAGGTACTATTTGCATAGAACTAAACAATTCAGAAAATCGGACCAATTATTTGTCTCCTATGCAGAAAACAGGATGGGTCTTCCAGTTTCTAAAGTGACCTTATCCAGATGGTTGACTTCCACCATTTCCTATGTGTACTCTCTCAGAGGCAAACAGCTATCTTCTAAGCCAAAAGCACACTCAACCAGGAGTCTATCCACTTCTGCAGCTTTTCAGGATAGACTACCCATTGATACCATTTGTGCAGCAGCTACTTGGGCCACGCCTCATACCTTTGTCTCTCATTACAAGTTGGACTTGGCCTCCAGAGATAGGGCCAGTTTTGGTTCCACAGTTCTCAAGAGTCTGTTCCATTGAGCCACCCGGGATACAGGTGCTAGGGACGCTGTCCCATCCAGCAAGAATGAAGGCGAGATTGACAACTTAACATTTAGAAGTTATGTACCTACCATAACGTTCCATGTTAGTTGTCTTCTCTCACCTTCTTTCTTGCGTCCCTCCCTCCTTCCCCCTGGCCTGGACAGATCTTGAAGAGTTCCTATTAGGTTGTTTCCTCCTGAGCCTTCATATGAGGACTTCTATTAGGAACTTATGTTCCTAATTATGTTAGGATAGTCTTTAGCAGGGTAGGGTTAGCTACCAAACGAGATCTGAGGTACTTCCGCCTTGCATCATGGGATATAGGGTTGCCTCGAGCTGGTAAAAGGAGTTCTCAAGCTAAAGCAAGTGCCGAGTCTGCTCCGAACCCATCCAGCAAGAAAGAAGGCGAGAGAAGACAACTAACATGGAACGTTATGGTAGGTACATAACTTCTAATTATAAAGTGAAATAAATAAAGTTGTTTACAGCAAAGCTACTGTTACAGCAAAATGCAGTACAATGAGTTATATGGATAATAGTTGTACACAAGGAATGTATTTACATGTTCACATGGACAATCATGCTTGTTTTTTTTAAGTTAAGTTAGTATTAAGGGGATTGTTAATTCATTGGCAGGTAGAGAATAATTGATATAAGAATGGTTGGACAAGCAGGGGGTGAGAGGACTCTAAGTATGGGTACTTAGCCTGGGATAGTGCAGGAGCATAGCTAGTAATTAGTAAAGTGTTTTGACATCTGACATATCATGCCTGGAAGATGTAAAGGCTTTGAAATACTGGGTGGATGTTAGGATGTCCTCTGCAGGATATCCCAAGAGTAAGGAATACTGCAACAGTGGGACATAGGAATTCTACTATTATAGTAAGATCTTACACAACTGTACTTTCTCTTGCTACCCATGGCAAGACATATGAGAAAGCTACAATGGTATCTGAAGTTTCTTTGGTCAAAGCACCAACACCCATTGCCTTTTCAGATCTCAGCTCTGGGTTTTGTCAGAAGAGAAGTCACTTGAAGACAGCAAATATCCCTAAATCCAGGCCCCCTTTCTGATTTAAAGCAGTCAGTCACCACAGACATATTGGAACACCAAAGACACACGCAAGAACATAAATATAAAGGAGCTGATTGCTTTGATTAAGGCACTCAACTCTCTGAATCCTCTTTGGACCCTGGACCTCTTCAAGTTTTTACAGACAGTATCTGCAGTTGTGTTACATCAACATCAAGGGGAACCAGGTGTTACCCCCTTTGCATACTAGCCATGTTAGCTTGGGTTGTAGCTTCACAGCACAGTCTCACTCTGCAGGCATCCTGTGTCCTGCCAGAGCAAAACTGTGTGGCAGACAAGCTGAGCAGGACTATGGCAGACCCTCAGAAATGGAAACTAGATCAGGGGTTTACCAAAATTTGATCCATCTGTGGGAGTTCCTCAAGTAGACCTGTTTGCCTCTTCTTTGAATAATCAGCTGGCAAAATTCTGCTCCAGGACTCCACGAAAGAATGCCTGGAAGACGGATGCTTTTTCTTTTCCTTGGACAGGAATATTCTTGTATGCTTGTCTACCCATTCCACTGATATCCAGGGTACGTCTGAAGATTCAGAAGGGATTGCCCAAGATCATTGTGATAACTCACCCAGGCCACAATTGTTTTCCCTTCTTTTGGAAATGACCAGGGGCAGTTACCACAATATTCTTCACAAAATAGATCCACTCACACAAGAACAGGGGTGTTTGAAAAACCTAACCACAATTAACTTCATCTGACTGCTTGGATGATATGGTCTTAATTCCATTTAGGCACCTGTTTACTGAGGATGTGCTGCAGATACTAATGGAGGAAATAAAGTCTTCTACTATAAATCGTATATTATCAAAAAGATTTGGCACCAGCAGCACCGATTCAGGGTTAGCGTTTCTCTGGTTTTACAATAGTTGTTAGACTTGCTATCCTTTGGCCTTTCTTAGTACTTCAGAAGGTTAATTTGTTGGCCATTTCTCCACATCTCCCCATGGATCCTCCTCTTTCAGGTCATTCTCATGTCATAATGTTTTTGGAAGGGGTTTTGCATAAGAGACTTCCAAGTAAACTGGTGGCTCTGCATTGGTATCTAAAAAACTAGAATAACTTCCATTTGAACTAATTCATCTGGTTGACTTGAGGTTCTTAACATGGAAAACTGTTTTACTGATTGGTCTGACCTCTGTAAGAAGTGTAAATGAGTTGCAGGCTCTTATGGTACGTCAACCCTGTCTTGTTTTCCTGAGAGACATTAACTAATCCTTATTTTATGCCTTAAGTGGTATCAGAGTTTACTTTATGCCAATCAATCCATCTCCCCATTTTGTATCCTGAACCTAAGAATGAAGGAGAAAGGATACTCTATACCTTGTATGTACACGGAAAACTCAGGTGCTATCTTCACGGAACAAAATCTTTCAGATCTGCTAATCAGTTGTTCATTTCTTCTGACAGTAAGACAGGACAACCTGTGTGAAAACTATTTCCAAATGGTTGTCTCAGGCTATTAACTTTTGTTATTTTCATCACGACAAAACTGTTCCAGGCAGGGTCAAGGCCCACTCTACCAGGGCCTTGGCTTTATCTTTGGCTTTTTGGATTCTAGAAGCAGCAACTTGGTCCTTTGTGCATACTTTTACAAAGCACTACAAGCTTGACTCCTTTTCTAGGTTTATATCGGGCTTTGCTAGGACAATTCTCCAGGAGCTCCTGGACCCTTCTCCTTCCACCTCCCAAATGTACTAAGTTAAGTTAATCTACCCATATAGCTAAGGTTACTGCAGCACTTATCAATTTGAAGAACATAGTACAGTTGTGTAAGTAAACTTACCATAACAGTAGATGTTCGAATGATCACTGCTGCAGTAGTTACTCCATCCTCCATCCCTCTTGGTTTTTGGTGTGTTTTTCATGCCAGGGTGTTGAAATTTATTTTTTTGATATTCCTAGCAATGCCTTTTCAGGGCTCAGCCTCCCTCTCTCTGTTAGTATGAGAGTTCTGAAGGGCTTGGCACCCAAACTTGTCTTTATTCAACTTAGCTTGAGCTGACTAATGGTTTGGATGGGTGGAAGGTGCCCTGAAACTTTGGAAGCTGGTCAGCTGTTATATCATTGGCAGGATAAAACCCATATAGTAAGGCTTCTGCAGTAGTGATTTGTTCAAACATCTACTGTTTTGCTAACTTTACTTGCTCAACTGTACTTTCCTCCTGCTTTTGTGAGGGTGTATTCTAGAACGCAGCCCTACCTCTTCATTAGGGCACCACATACTTTCTTTTGTGGTCTACACCGGGGATGATTCTGGACACTCAGTGCCCCTGAAGATTTGCAACTCCTCCCTTCCTCTCTGAGAGAGAGAGAGAGAGATGAGTGGGCACCACCACTTCATTCCTTTCACCACCTTGCTTGGTGCCTCCATTGTCAGGGCCCTTAACTGAGCCCTATTTACCTGGAGGTGTATTCAGGGCTCTATCCCTTTATGAAAGGGAGCTAAGTTGACTTTTTATGTTCAATTTTAATTGATATGGCATTATGGCTAAGGCAGGAAGATCAGGTGTGAGTCTTCAGAGTGAGTTGTGGCTTAACCTGTTCTCCTTTAACGATAATGAATGATTGAGACAGAAGACTTTCGGGCGGCACGATGCCAGGGCACTTCTGTGGGCTAGGCTTGTAAAGGCTCCATGGTCATTAGCCTAGTACACACGTATGAAGCTATAAACTGAAACATGCCATCCTGGAATGCCCCTTAATAGGATGGCATGATTTTGTTGGCCTTCCCACAACTTTATAGTCAAGGACTACCAAAGGAGGAAAGGGGCATTGACCATCGCTGAAGCATCTCTGTGATGATGCTTCATTGTCTTTTATTTTACCCCAAGAGGGAAGCATCCCCCCCAAAAAAAAGTGAGGATGGCCCCAAGTTCAAAGGTAGTTTTGCTTTGTCCATCTATAATGAGCAAGTCAAAGATGATGCCGCCACCAGCTGCTTATCAATCACAGTTCTGACTACTGTATAGGATCCCAGCAAGAGGCTAGTTCTCTGAGATGCCATGGCACGAAACACCATCATCATTGGCAACTGGGTTCTAGATGTGGGCACTGATGGTCCTGTCTTAAAGTTATGTTCTCCTTCCCCTCAAGAAAGAGCTTTGTTCAAGGGTCAAATAGTTTCCACGGAACTCTCGAAACTGGCTGAGACTGTACTTTAAAATGGGACAGTGGAGACAGTTTCTCCCCTTCTTTAGAAAAAAAAAGGCAAAGGTTTATATTTCTGTTTTTCCTATTCTGAATAAGATAGGAAATGTTCACCCCGTCTTGGACATCAGCAGGTTCATCAAGAACATTCAATACACCAGATTTTAGATGGCAGCTTTCCAAGAAGTCAGCAAGGGACATAGATGTTACCATTAAATATGAAGCATACCTTTTGGTATTTGGGGTCTCTATGGGAGGTTCCTTAGGCTTAACATTGGTGAGCTTCACATTCATTACAATTTGTTGGCTTTCATTTGGTCTGTTTAGTGCACTGAGAGTTCTAACAATGGTTCTGGATGTCCTGGAAGAATTCTTGAAAGAGAATGAACTTAGTGTGGACCCTGCCTTGGATGACTGTCTGATGTGATCTCATTATAAAGCGGCCCAAACTTCAGGGCTTCTGTTATTGGCCCTTGAAGTCTCCATAAACAGGAAGAAGTCCTGTCTGGTTCTGTCGGAAAAGACTGCCTTCATAGTGGCAGAATTGGACACTCTTCTGTCTCAGTCATTCTTTGGTGTGTGTGTGTGTGTGTGTGTGTGTGTGTGTGTGTGTGTGTGTGTGTGTGTGTGTGTGTGTGTGGACTGAGCCACACAGCAAAGGTCCCTGGTATGTTGACTTTTTTTCTCAAAAGAACATGTAATCATCAGCAGTCTCTCCTTACAGTTGGAATTACTTATCTTTCTGTATTATATCTGTCTGGATAAAGATTTGCTAAATTCCTGGTCCATGTACTTAAGTATTGTTTGTCTACCTGCTTATGCAGTGTCCTCAATCATTTTACATTTTTCTTGGGATCTCCACAATAACATGATGTCCACATCCTGTAGTGTGGTAACATGCAATATGCCAGTTTCTGAGTATTCACCACAATGGATTTCAGACATGTTATCCTGAGTAAATGCATATACATGCCTGTAAGTGAGGTCGGCAAAAATATTTTCAGTGTCTTCATCCTCCACAGCAGTGGGATCAGAAAAGTACATTTCAGCAAGATGGTCTTTAACATACTACACAATTACCGAATCTGAGTGAGTCAAATCATCCATTTCTTTCTTGATCGTAAGGACTTTCCAGAAACTTTTAAAATCCATTTTGTACCCATCACATCATCTACTAGATACCAAGATGTTTGGAGTGCCTCTCCTCTGGGCCCTTAGTCTCAGGAGGATTTTCTTTTTGAGGTCTTCCACAGATGTCTCATCTAAGTACCAGAATATTCTTTAAACTGTGGGGTTGATGTCATCCTCCATCTTGATGATCCACCAGCAAAGGCTGCTTCCATCATGAAGGAATTCATTTAGTGGGCAGAACAGGTGAAGACCAACCCTGGCCTTCCCTTCATCCCAATAGATCCAAGTCAGACACTCGCCATGAATGTCTTTGGAGTTTACACTTCTTCGGCTCAAAATGCAAGGCAGCAGGTTCAGGGAACTCAAGACAGACTCGTTAGAGTGAAAAAAATGTCTCTTCTCTTCACTATCCAGGCCTTCAAATCAGTACTCCATCCATGGGCCCTCCTGGCAGCCCACAACTGTAAAGTGTGGTATATCATTGAGCAGTTGATGCTGACTTTTACCCTAATCTGCAGACTGGCCTTGAAACTTTAGAACTTGACTCTCAATGCAGTTACACATCTTTAGGTCATTTAGGTCTCCAACAACAAAATTCTGTAGTCGATCCATTCATGCCTTTAGAGAACCATCAGGTGATCTGCTTATGTTCACAGATCCTTTCTAGGCAGCCATATCGCCAACTCTTTTTCAGTCTAGTGGATGAGAGCTTTCTGTATGCTTTCTTCCCAAATCTTCGTACCCAATGGATTCTGCTAAAGACAAGGGAGAACAATTCAAGCATCATTTCTAATAGCATCAGGCTATACAAGACTGACATGATTCTCTCAAATAGCATGCATTTTCAAAGAAAATCTAATAAATCTACCAGTTAAGTGCAGCCTATTAACCTGACAGGAGGGACTTTTGTGCACCCCAACCTGAAGGAACTCGAGGTTTAGAAGTTTTCAGGTTAGTATCTCACAGCTCATTTTCCCCCACCATGTGGTGTATTCTGCAAGAATCTAGAAGGACCATTACCAAGAAGTCCTACCTCGTTAAATGGAAGTGTGGTGTAACATAGAGTTTGGACCAGGCCCAGCTTTCTATTCTGTTAAATGTACCCTATAGTAATTTAGCCCGTTTATCTTTGTACTTGTACTTGTACTAATTTTGGCTATGAAACCCTCTACTGGCCATGAAACTCTTCGTGATTGGTATTCTGCAGCTAAGATCTCCCAGAAGATCAATTTTGCTGTCCTGGAACTTGAATTTTGTAATGAAAAGCTTAATTTCCTCTTTTCTTTTTTCAAACAAGAAACATCTTTTTTGAATTATCACTTAAGACATGGGTAATCCCATACCACTCAGCTGTACGGATTTTCGCAGAAAGTCCATATTTTTGCCTGGTATTTTGGTCTGTTCCTCACAAAGTTTGTGATTTTTCTGGATTTTTTGGCATATCAGTGAGGACTGAAGTCACTAAATAGTAACAGTCATTTCTGTTTCACACTTCATAACCTTCAGAAAATGCATGGTAACACAAGACCTTTTATTCTGGCAACTTTGTAAGAGCAATATTTAAAATTTATCCCAATTTGTGGGGCTTTGTACCCCCTTGTCCAGATTTTTTGTGATAAGAGGTTAAGAGCTATGAGTCATACATTTATATAACTGAAAAAAATCATGTTTATATATTTTTAGTTGTAAACATTACACATCACTTATATCTGCAGTCATTGTTAGCCAAACACTACATAGTTCATTAAACTCCTGCCTTCCCTTAAACCTCATTCCTCCTCCAAAAAATTACTCTGCATGTATTGTTCCCACAGATCTCATTTTTTCTATGTAATTTGCTCCTACCCTTTTCAAAAGGTCCCACTTCAGTTCTTTTATCACTGTTACTATATCCATTACTTCCAGTATGGTTGGTTTAGACTTTGATTTCCTTTTTCTAGTAATTGCTTTTTTGGCAGTCACCAGAATTAAACTCGACAAGGACTTACTACTTCTTGGCAATTCCAATTCTGTATCACAGCTCAAAAAATCACTTCCTTAGTTACATCAGTTTGGTCAGCCAGTATTTCTGACTGAGTAGTCTGCAGGGAATTTTTAAAGTCTGCCAAGTCATTACACACTCATAGAATATGTTTCCAGTTACTTGTTTTTTCCCCATCACACCTCCATTTGCAATCTATCTGAGGAAAACTTATTTGGAGTTTGCTTGCAATATAAAAAAATATGCAAAGACTTCCAGGCAAAGATCCTAAATCCTGTAGACTTTGTTGCATATTTGGGCGCCTTACATATATCCTCCCATTGTTTCTTTGTGAATGGCTTATCAAATCTCTATTCCCAATCCTTTCTAACCCCCTTTGATTCCTATAATTATCCTGCAGTATTTTATATGCCCTACTAATTATACCTTTTTTAACAGCTGCTTCTGTTCCAGATTCTGCTAAAAACTCTACCAGTGTTGGTCTTTCACTTAGTATCCCCGTTCCTTTCTGTTTGCCTATACTCTGATAACAATCCTAGATAAGGAAGGCAATCTCTAGCCTGCAGTCCAAATAAATTATTGATCTCTTCCCATTCTATTACCTTTCCGTCTCCATTTATTTGCTCCCAATACCGTGGTTCCTTTGCCAGTAAATTCCTGCCCCCTCTTGCGTGTTCTGTGTACCCCTAATTGCAGTTATCCATCTCCAGAATCTGAATCTCCTTTCCCATGTTGGCTTAGTTGTTAGAACACTTTCTGCTACTTTATGAATATAATATTCTGTATGCTTATTGTTATTCTCCTTAAGGATCTGCATCCAAAATCTCAGTCTCTCCTTATTTCTTGAGCTTCCTCCCTGTTTCATCATCATCCCTTTCCACTGAATTATAGCTTTCTGCTTGTGCTATGTATAGGAGCCTTAATTTTGTAGCTCTGAAATACCCCTTGAAATCAGCTAATCCCAAAACACCTTGTTCTATTGGAAGGATCAAATTATCCCACTTGACTCTTGCCCTCATCCCCTCACAGATAAAATCTTTCAAATCTTTATTAATTGCTATCCACAACTTCTCCACTGGTTGACAAAAAATTGCCTGACCCAGGTGTAAAACTAAGGGACTAAAACGTTTTCACTGCTTGTATCTTGATAGTTATATCCATAAAACAGAGGTTCCAATTTCTCAGTTTTTGTATTATCTTTTTAGTCTCTTCACACATATCCTTAGCTGCCATTACAGAATCCTCTTTAATCCATACTTCTAAGTACTTCATTGTATCATGTTCTCATAAATATGGGTATTGCTGAACCATTTTATGTGTGGGTATATATTTACTGCTATTGCCTTTGTTGTATCTTCATTAATTTGTATCCCAAAAAAAGAACTGAAACTGTCTCAGCATGTTCCACAGCACTGAAATGTCCTCTTCTAATTTTATCAGGTACAAAATAATGTCAGTCAAAAAACACAAAAATTCCACCACCTCCTTTCTTTTATTCCAGCAACAGTGATCTGGCACCTTGACAATTTGCCTTCAAGGATCACAATACAACATTTTCAGCTGACTAATATACTGTGCAAACAGCTTCCAATAAATTAATTATATCAATTAAATTAAAGTGACAATGTATTTAATCATCTTTTTAACTTATATTCATTTAAATATCACACAGTTTTTTTGCAAAATAATATCATCTGCAAGTAAAGCCAATTTTTCTTGATTTCCATAGTAATTATATTTTTGAATTTCTGAGCACCTTATTTTTTGCCAGTGGTTCTAAATGTAGTGCAAATAAATGAGAAAGAGGAGATCCGTGTCCTGTTCTTCTCAAACAGAACTTAATGGAGACTCGCCCACACACTTTAATTGATGCCTCTGATCCCTCATATATCCTCCTGATCAACCTTATTTTATCAGGGAATACAAATGTTTCCATGGCCCTACTCATAAAATCCCAGCTTTCACTGTTGAATGCTTTCTCTTCATCAGGCTCCACCAACTACAATGATATTTTCGTACTTTCTGCTTCTATGTAGATCATCATTGTTCTGTTAATGCTGTCAAATGTTTCCCTTCTCTTTGCAAAACCACAGTGATCCATATCTATCCATTTTGGCATCACTTTTGCCATTCTTTTAGCCATTATAGACATAAACACTTTACAGTCATGGTTTAGAACTGAAATGGGCATATTTGAAACTGGATCTGATAGATCTTTACCATCCTTAAGTAGTACAGCCACCACCACTTTCTTCCAAGATGTTGGTGCATCTCCTCCTTTTAAAATACTGTTAAATAAAAACCTTCTAGATCTTATAGGTTCATAGATGGTACTAGGCTAACTGCCCTTGTGGGTCATTTTAAGACTAGCCAATTTCCCCATGTAAGAATCAAACAGTCCACCGTGTGTCTGCAAGGTAAATACCTTAACCATTATGCCAACCTCCCACCATAGGAACTAAAGAAATAATTTTTTGAGTTGTGATACAGAATCTGAACTGCCTAGACATAGTAAGTCCCTGCTGAATTTTTATCACTTTTTTTCCCCTTGTAGCTTCCAAATTTCCACAAGAATACCATCTATTCTTGGAGACTTTCCTGTAGATTGATTATGCATCACCATTTATATTTCATCTTCTCCTTCTGTTAGTTATTGAGCCTCATCTAGCTCTAACCTTGGCACATTTAATTCTTCAATAAATATTTCCATTTGTACTTTTTCTTGATTTCCACATTTCTCTGCTTCATACAAGTTTTCATAAAATTTCTGAAATATTTCCAATATGTGTACAGGATCTCTAGTTATTTTCCTTGTTATAGGCTCCTTTAGCTTGGCAAAAACCCTTTCTACATTCTGTTGCCTGAGCTGTTGTGCTAAAAGCATTTCTACTGTGGAGTTTTTATCAAAACGCTTTTGCTTGACTACATTTCCTTCTCTTAAGCATGCAGGCTTTACTGCGCTCAGGTTCTTACCTTGAAAAACTGGTGGAACCACAAGTCTTGAGGTGTAGGCAGTCAGTTCCATAAACACCAGGTGACACTCAGGATCATTACATTGCTGTTGACCAAAGTGTGGTTACATTAATGCTAAAGCATTGTTTTAAGGCTTGTCTTCTGGCTTAACAGTGGTTTTAAGTATTTTGTTGTTTTATACCACTGCTTTGAGACTATTCCAGTTTTTATTTTTTGTTATCGTTATTTCCTTCATGTCAAATATGTTGTCAGAACATTCCTAGAATTTCACCCAGTCAGTAGAATACAGGTGGAAGTCCTTGTGTACCATAGATGTGTACAAACAATTCCGATATGCTCACAAAACCAGAGACTTAAGACAGTCTGACCAGGTATTTTTCTCCTTCATGTCAGGCACACAAAAGAGTCTGGTATCTAAGCAGACACTCTCCTGAAGTGGCTAACAGATTGCATTATTTTCTATTATGGCATCCAAATTGAAACCTCTTACTAACATATGTCACAGCAGTCCAGATTTATCACAGAATGTCTAACATATGTCTCAGCTGTCCAGATTTATCACAGAATGTTTAGATTTTTGCCTCATATTTTTGGTCTGTTCCTCGTAAAATGTCTGGTTTTCTGGCAAAGTTCTGCCAAATCACTGCGGATTGAAATCACTAAATAATGACATACATCTAAGTTTCAGACTTCATATCCCTCAGAAAAATGTATGATAAGACAAATCCAGTTACTCTAGCAACTTTCTAGGTTTATAAGAGCAATATTTAAAAAGTCTTGCCTGATTTTAGATCTTTGTTCTCACCCTCACCCCTACCCCCATTATTTTTAGCTTTGTTCAGATTTCTTGCACTTGGAGGTTGAGAGAGATGCTTTTTAAACACATCGGGGTGTATTCCACAAGCGTAGCTCCCAGTATTGTAGACATCTTGAAGAAGAACATCTCTGCTTAGTGTATGTTAGGTTGCTACCAAGTAGATTTCAGTTTAAACCTCATCTCAGCATTACAAATGCAAATTTGATGTAAAGTTAGAGGAGGCTTTCACTTTGCTGTCTGAAAAGCGTGCTGTAGTCCAGCACCTAGGTTTGCAGATCAGAGACCTTTTCAGGGTTCTCTCTTATTCATCTATGAACGTACTGTGGTAGTGAACCTTATGATGAAGCCAACCTGCAGTAAGTGTTTAATACCCTCCTAGTATTCTCACTGTGTCCACACATTCTCTCAGTCCTGTAGCTGTGAACTGCCTTTCCTATAAGATGGACAAGCATGTAATTTTTGCATTCTTGTCTTTTTTTTTTTGTGTATTGTTCTGGCTTGAAATGGTCTAAGAGCATGCCTTAAATACAATAGTTTTAGGCAGCTGTGCCTGCTACATGTGTTTGTTAATTAAAAAACAGTGTATACTCTTTAAAGCAGTCACCCGTGAAATTGACATTTGGGACGTTTTAGACTGCTAAGGTGACAGAACTGGCAAGCTTCCCTTCCTTCCTGTGGTAAAATGTACACAACAATATGATCTATTGCTTCACTGGGTCAGCCAATAACCTATGATATTTGGACACCATGGGTGCTTACCCAAGAATGGTTTCAATGAATGCAGCAGAATTAGGAAAGAATACATTTCACTGGCGTGATAAAGTATATGCTGTCTATAAGAAAGTTGGGAAGTAATGTTGAGGTATTTATAAGTGTGCTTTGCTTTGGGTCACTTAAAATTTGTCCTGCTCAACCAGTTTCAGAGGGATCCAGACCATTAGGCATTGCAAGTGCTTTGGCAAAGACACTGCTTTCAAACCCTTTTACACGCTTTGTGAGACCCTTCACTGCTGCCCTTTGTTATTCTCCATTTGATACTTATGAATATTTTTTTCCATTTCCATTGAACATCTATATTGAATGTCTGGCATCATCATAATTTCCAGCAGGAGTGCTACCACCTGTTTAGTGAACCCTGATTGCATAGTCTGCCTCTTGTTCTGTATTTTGTGTAGACATTTGTACGTACATGTACAGTTTCTTGAACTGGAGAACCACTTTTGAGCCCTGTGACCTTAGACTAAAGTATAGATACGAATTTGCATAAATCGGGTCTTAAAGCTTTCTGACTGATGGGTACTGCTTTTTGTAGTAACAGAGTTTCATTTGTAGCAGAGTCTAGGTGGTCCAAGCTTTGATTTTGTATGGGGTTGTAGCCTGATAATGGCCTGCATAATTTCTAAAGCCATCCAGAGGAATGGAAGGTTCTCTAGGTCTTCAAACTTTCCTGAATTTTGTTTTTTCATGGATGCATAAAATAACCATAGCATCAGTGTTTGTATTTCATTTGTTAGAGAACTACTCGCATATGACTATGTAAGATGTTAATCACTTTTCGGCCACTTCCGGGAAGGGCTCTACATATGTGCCAAGCAGTGGTGAATTAGCAAAACTTAAAAAGGTCACGTGCAAATGCTTAAAAAAGTCCCAATCAATGTTTTAGTCTGTGACAGTAATCCTAATGTCCTACAGTAATATTAATGTGTTGGCAGGACATAGCTGCATCATTGCTGAGGCAAGTGATAATAAGGCTTAATTGGATAAATAATTCTAAAGCAGTTAAGTAGTTGCAACTCTGTCAAACTTACACTTTGGTAAAAACCTGTTAAGATGAAAGATGAGCATAGTGTAACAAATTCATTCATTTACCGAGTGTTATGAGAAAAAGTTAAGTAAGAGCTAAAAATATATTTCAGATGTGCCCAAGATTACTTTACCAGAGGGTGCTCCCTTTGTGGCTACATAACCTCATTTTTTTTGTTTTTCTGATCCACCCACTTATTAATGCATGTATCCAGGTGTTCCATACAAGTTATGACATTTACAGCGTGGTTATTTTTCTTTTTTCCAAGGATATTTTACTGGTAGGGTGAGAAGAAAGGCTGCCTGCCAGGAGCAAAAAATGTTGTGATATCCCAGCACAGGGTTGTCAGCCCCCCAGCTTTCTGGGACCTGTTACTACAAGAACTTAGTAACACTTTTTGTTATAGGAGGCATGTTAAAGCAACTAGGATGAGCAAAGAACACTGAATAAGAGACGTTAATTTAATGTTAGTTTAATTTTTCTGCTTAGCTAAAGGAAGCACCAGGGTTTGAGTTTGCTTGTTCCTGGAGTAAACATTTTGTGTTGGCTTATCTACCTGACTGCAGTATATTGCCAAGGTAATGATGACTTTCTGTTAGCATTAAATGTTTTTTTTTTTAAACTACCCCATGAAAAGAGATATTTCCATGAACTCACTGTTCTTAAATTATCATTTTTGTAGACAGTTCAAAGTCCTAACTAGTCTTATATGTAGTATCATGTAAATGTTCATTCAGAATTTGAATTATGGCCCTAATTTAATGAGTCTGAAGGACTTGCAGAACAGTCTGTTTTCACAAAAGTAATACCTGTTTGCTGGCAAATCGTGTCATCCATTGTAACAGTATCAAATAACATTCCTCCTCTCTCTTGTAAAAAAAAAAAAAAAAAAAAAAAAAAAAGTCTCTCCCAGCCAGCATCTACAACAGCAAAAGATCACATTGCTGACTTTCTGTCACTGTATGAAGTTCTTCGTCACAGTAAAAAGCATCGGATGTCATCAGCAAATAATGCCTCTGTCCCGCCTCCTTCAGGCATTTTCTGCAACTTTCGAGCATTTTTCTTCAGAACTGCCAACTCCACAATCCCCATTTTTTTTTTTTTTTTCTCTCCATGACTACTACTCTCATTGAGTGTGATTTGTGACTCTGGCACTGACAGTAACTTTGGTTGTGCCACATTTGCAAGACATCTAGTGTGAAATACAATGTCGTCTTCTCCCAGGCCTACAGTGCCCATATTGTCATTAAATATTTCTCTGCCTTCTTGTAAGTTAGAGCTGATCCTTGCTTATTTCTTCCTTCTTGGTATCCTCTTAACTGTGAAGAAAGCACCTCAAGTGTTCCACCTAGAGATTAGGGGGATATGCCTAATGTTCCAGCCAGATTTCCCTTGGATGCTGTGACTGCCACCTTGAGTCTTTACTGAAAATAACGTTGCCTAGTTGGACTTAAAACTTGAGCTAAGTAATCCAAATTGTAAATGTGTCAGTAGCAAACACAGTGCACATAGATCAAGAGATTGATGGCTTTCTAGTGCCAGCAGAAACGGAAATGCAAGTAGGAGGGTTCAAAACTATTAACCCTTTGAGCTCTGAAACACTGTGCCAGCTTGGCTTAACCACTGAAAACACAATATAGTACAGAGGTTGCACAAACAAATGATTAAGTGGTAACTCCATTTCCTGTTTGTACACATTATTACATGCATCAGAGTTGTACGTTGTGGTGTGTGGTTAAATAAAAGAAGTCATGGTCACTGAGGATTTTTCATTTAATACCAAAGTGAACCCAAATATAGCGGCTAGCTATATTATAGGTCAGTTAGTTTAGAAGTTGTAAGTTTGTACTGACACTGAGCAGCAAGCTGTGGTAATATCTGATGATGGTAGCATCTGGTTTGAATTTTTCTCATTCTTCAGCCTTGTATAATTTCTGATGTACTATGTCCGAGTTCCATATTTGAATCTATAGGTCAGAATCATCATGTGGAAATTAAACCTGTGCCTGCCTCACAACACTGTAATTATTATTTAAATGCTTCTTCATGAATGTCTACCTCTGTGACATTGCACTTTTTCTATATATTAGGTGCTACAGGTGACACCCTAACCCCTTTTTTGATGTAGCAGCACTTTGTGGGTTAGAATAGACCACATTATAAAAAAGTTGAGTTTATTAGCTTAACTGTACTGTTGCACACTTTACATTGTTGAAACTTGTCACTTGCAGGTCTGCAGTGCATTCATCTCATTTCGTTGGTATACACAAGCAGTTCTAGATCAGATTTGCTTTGTTTTTGTTAAACTGCATAGTAAAGTCTTTTTTTTAAGAATTACTAATGGCTCATTCCAAAGTCAAACTTTTGAAGGAAAATTTTCAGGGAAACAAATATTTTTGAATAAAGGCCTTTTAAACTGAACTGTTGTAACATCTTAGATGTGCTTATGACCATCTGCTCTGTCAAGCCTGACAACATTACTGTGCAATAAAACCTGTTAAAGCAAACTCAAGTACTGATATATGGTGTGTCTTTAATTGCTTGTTTGTGCTTGCAGGTTTTTTCGTAATATACTGATAGACTTTCAAAAGTTGTGTGGTCTCATAAAATGCTTAATACTTAAAAATAATTCTTCATTACTTATTCTACATTCCTTGCTGATGTTATATACTAAATATCCCATTTACCCTTTCTTATGGGCGCATTTGATGGATACGGAGTCCTGAATACCATCACATTGCTGCAATAAGAGGGCATTTTAATTTGACAATACCTACAACCTTTCCCCACTTTATTATACATAAGGATGTCAAATGCCTTATCACCCCCCGCACAGTTTCTAATTATTTAGTGCAAAGTCTTGATTAGGGCTCTCTCAGGCAGTCCAGTGACTTTGACCTTGACTTCTCCTAAACTACTTGACTCATCCAAACCACGCAGCTGTCAGGTCATCAGTGTGACACATATGAGTGCAGAAGTGCTCAATCCATACTAGCTGATGTGTAGTATTTCTGATCTGATGTCCTTTTCATCCGTTCCTCGACAGTTAGGTCTTGGATCCAACCTTGGATCCATTTACAAGACTCTCGGATCCAATTCTTGAGCTTCTCCCTCTACCTGTAATGCCCCAGTCAACCTGTTATACCCCAGGTCTCATTTACTGCCATATCGGTAAAGATGCTGATCCATCCCCAAGAGCTCTTTAGGTGTTTTTCTCTAACTGTAAGTTTAATATTTTTTATTCTTAAAACCTTCTACCCATTGATCTTGCTTTTTTTGTTCCTACCTCCCTCACCTAGTGGTTGAATTTTCAAGTTTATGTACCATATATTAATCTCGCTACTACTCCTATCTTAGATAGTTCTCAGTATCATTGTTGGTACATTTCCCTTTTCCCCCCTTTCTCCTTTCTAGAAGATATTATTCTTCAGATCATAGTTAGTATTTAAAGTATATTAAAAAAAATATTTTTCTTTTCTTTCCTTTCTGTCTTCTGAGTTCTCTAGGTGCCACGTCATGGCAGGGTATGTCTACTGCCTTGGAGCTTCTCATCTCAGTACAGACTGCTCCATCTGCACAGCCTTTAATTCCAGGGCCGTTTGTGATCACAGAAACAAATTGGTTTTAAAGGGATTGCTGCAACCTTCTTCCTCTGCTTCAGGGGCTCAACCCCCTAAAAATCTTCCAAAGGCTCTTTGGAGGTGAGAGAATCATGAAAGCAGTCTCCAGCGTACTCTCCTAAGACTACGCCATCTTCAGAGCCTCCAAAAAGCTACAAAAGAATCTGACCTCTTGAGAGCCGAAACAGAAGCTTTCAGATCCCATGTCTTCAGATCTGACAGCTAGTGATACTAAGTCTCCAAGAACCTAGTCCCCTGACCTGTTTCTCCTCAGCTCCATTCCCCTTTCTTTCAGGGAACCCCAAGGAGAGAGTTATCGGCTCCAGTCCACTACTGCTCCCATCATGTCCTCCAGGAGCCTTTCAGAAGCCGAAGTGGATGGGATAAGAAAATTCCTTAGAGGTCAGATTCAGATGGGGGTTATCCCAGCTCTGTCCCCCATCAAATTCGTGAGCCTTCCTTCTACTTCTCATGCAGTGATCTCTCCTTTTCTGATCTGATCCACAGTTTTGGAGCATTTGGGTCTGAGACACCAGAGAGTGTCGACATCTGATACAAAGACAGCTAGATCTTCAATTCCCAACTGCTTCCCTAATTTTTTCAGCCCTGATTCTTTAGGACCAGGATGAATCTCAGAGCTGAAGTGTTCCAGAGGGTGGTTCCACTCCGATGTCAGTGCCATCCCTTTTCCTTGGAGCTTTTGCATTGAACAGCTTTTGTCTGACTCCCCCATTAAGGCAGGGTCATGGCATGGTAGCAGCAGCAGCTTCGGTTCCAGTATGACCAGCTATGGCTTCCCAGTCCTTCTGCCTTAGAGGTAGTGGAGAGGGCTTTCTCTCTTCCGAGAGACTCCACTACTGTATCCTTTTTCACTCCTGCATACTTTCTTCAGGTCTGAGCTCTGACCTATCAGGCCTATTCCATGGGGACAGCCAGCACTATCAAGCATCCAGACAGTTCCCATCGAGGACTTCCCCTTCTCTTCAGTTAGCTGTCCAGATCATCCCATGGAAAAGGTTCTCCAAAAGAGAATGTGTAAGAGGAGACAAACAGTTTCCCCCATGGTGTCTCATCGAGGACACTGACTTCAAGATGAATAGGAGGGATCCTCCAGATCTCCACTGGATGAGGTCTCCTTTGGAGACATTCTAGAGATTCTCAGGCAAAAGAGTGGAGGGTCCTCTTGATACCCTCTCCCAAGAAGAGTCAGTCTTTCTGGAAGATTTTGGGTCTTGCCATCTATGTGTTGGTCAACTCCTCTGGCAGATGAGCATATTGATCTAGTCTCTTGAAAGGCATGGAAGAAACCAGATACTGTAGAACCCATTCCCCATTGCCCTGATAAATGTCTTGCACTACCTAAAGACGGGCCATACTGAAGCAAAGGAGACCCTGCTGATGCTATGGGTGTGCACCAGCTACAAAGAAGGAGTTGGTGCAGCACAGCTCCACTGCCATCCCCTAAGAGTCCAGGGAGTTGGACAGATTCAGAAAGTGCATTTTTACCTCGGTGACATTTGCCTTACAGTCCCTGAATTATTTGGCACATTTCACAAGATTACAGCAGGATTTGACAAAGGAACTTTCCAAATCCCTCCTGGAGTTCATGTCCGTGGAGGGCTGCAAGAAGTATTCACAACTGGCCACTCTGTTAGCCATATTTAATGCGTCCATGATGCTAATATCCCATGCTGTGGAGGGTACCTCATGGATGGCTGGTTCAGGTGTAGCTGTTAGGAGACGTGCCTATGTGACTTTGCGGAACCTTTCAAGTCTTTGTTCATCAGTGCACCTTTTGATGGAATGTCTTTGTTTGGCCCTACTGTAAAGGAAATGCTTTTCCAGAGTGAGCAGGATGGGAAGACACTGTCTGCTGTAGGGATATGCTTTTCTACCCCTCAATGATCCTTTTCCAGGAATCAAAGAGGAGGCAAGAAAATAACCTTCTGCAAGTCTGAGTCCTTTCCAGGATTCACAGGGGATAACTCACTCAAGGGCAGAAGAAGGAATTCAAATGGAAGAAGCAGTCTTTGCAGTAGAGGAGGCCTGAAAAACCAGGGTTTCCAAGATTCATCCACTCCTGAAAGGTTGCCCAACTGCTCAACTCTGGAGGCAGTCAGGGGAGGGGTACATGTCTATGCACCCAGATGCCTGGGCATCAATAAAAGATTCAAACATCATATCCAGAGGTTAGTATCTACCATTTTCCAGACTAACCCAACAAAAAAAAAAAAGCTTCTTGATGTCCCACTCAGAGGGATGTGGCAGTTTATGAAATTCAAAAGCTGCTAGACAAAAAAGTCATCCAGGAGGTCCTATCAGACCGGAAAGGATTCAAAACTTACTCAAGATTCTTTTAGTGCCAAAGAAAACCAGTGACCTGAGACCAATTTTGGATCTTGGCAAACTAAATCAGTTTGTGAAGACGTTAAAGTTCCAAATAGTCACGGTTCAGTCCATTCTACCATTTTTACAGAAGGATGATCAGATGTAGTCGATATTCAGGATGAGTACTAGCACATCAAGAGGAACAGACAATCCCAAAGTTTTCTGCACTTTTGGTTAGGGGCCAGTCATTACCAGTTCAGAGCCCTCTGCTTAGGTCTCACGACAGCTCCGAGGGTGTTTACCAAATGTGTGGCAGTGGTAGCAGCTCACTTGAGACTGCTGGGATCCAGAGTGTTTCCATACCTAGACAACTGGCTCCTTGCCACCCCAGCCATGCATCTCCTAGAGGAATCCAGGGACTACTTGCTCCATTTGTGTCAATCACAGTCAGCATCTGCAAATCTCATCTTTAACATGTTCTGAGCCTGGAGTTCATAGCTGCTCAGCTGAACACAGTAAGTTAGATAGCCTGTCTTCCATCACATCATGTAAGAATAATCAGGTACCAGGTGGAGCAAATTATTGCACACCCTTCTCCCCAGCAAGACAGGATCAATGGCAGCTGGCATAACCTTAGTTCCTATGGCCTGGTTTTATATATGCATTCTTCAATGGACCCAGCTGTTCAGTGTTCAGTTCTTATCCTTTCTGGTCAAATTCACTCAAGTTTGTAAAGATCTATATTGGTGGATTCAGTCAGACAAAGTTTTCCTAGGCTGTCCTTTTGTACTTTTGTCCCGAGTAACCACGGACACTTCTTAATTGGGGTTGGGGAAGAGGCATTTCTGGGGTCCGAACTTGCTGCAACCTCCTTTCATCTCCCCCAACAGCAAATGCAGCACGTTCTTTGGCTTAATCCCCCCCACAAAGGAGTCCCAAAGAGATGCTGTAGTCCACGTTTGGCCCTTCTGTCTCCTTTATGCTTATTCCCAATTCCAGTCGATTCCCAAATTCTTACAGAAGGCACTTCAGTTGAAGAGCACAGTTATCCTAATTGCCCCATTTTGGCCTTGTCAGGTGTAGTTTCTCTTCCTTTGGTCTCATCTTTGTTATCCTCCATGGATACTGGCCTGTAGTCCAGACTTGCTTTCACATCCCTCTAGGATGGATCATCCAGACGTTCCAGGCTTCAGGTTGATCAACTTGTTTCTCCAATTCCACAGATAGCTAGACAGCCCAGGCTTTCCTCCTCAATCTGACAGATACTTCTATCATCCCACAAGGCCTCTAAAAGAAATATTTACAAACGTAAGTGGAAAGGATTCTTTATCTGGCCTCTTCAGAGGAAACTGGACCCCTTCACTGCTCCCACCTCTGTGGTCCTAGACTTTTTAGCATCTATTTTTCAATAGGGAGCTTCATTTTCTACTATCAAAGTGCAGTTGGCAGCCATCTCTAATTTTCATTTAGGAGAAAATGCTTCCTCACTAGCTTCTACAAAGTTGTGCAAGGCATTTCTAAAAGGTAATTTTTTGCTGAGGCTCCCAGTGAAGGATCCATCTCCACCCTGGGATTTGAAAGTCGTGCTACAAGGGTTAACTCAGAAACCCTTTGAACCATCAGCCAAGTCTAATTTAAAACTTTTATCTCGGAAAACAGCTCTTCTGGTAGCCATTGCATCTGCAAGATGAGTTTCTGAACTTCAGGTTCTGTTCCAAATCACCTTAACATTTTTCTCAAAGACAAGTTACCTGATGGAACAGTCCATCTTTTCTGCCTGAAGTAGCCTCCAAAAGAAATATTAATGAAGCCGTTAATTTGCCTGTTTTCCTTCTGAACTTTGCTAATAAAGAAGAATACATGCTACATCTTTTAGATGTACATAGGCAACTATGTTTTTATCTCCATAGTACAAAAGATTTTAGGAAGTCAGAACAACAGTTTGTCTCCTTTTCCCCAAACAGATTAGGCTTACCAATTTCTAGAATTACTCTGCCCAAATGGATTACTGATTGCATTTCCTTTGTTTACAGTCAGTAAGGTCTCTCTCTACTCAGACCTCCTAAGGTACATTCCACCAGGTTCATGGCTACCTCTTCTGCTTTTTGGTCTAGAACTTCTATTGATTACATTTGACCAGCAGCTACCTGGTCTTATCCTCATACTTTATTGCTCATTACAAATTGGATTTGACTTCCAGGAGCAGAGCTGCCTTTGGTTCTGCAGTACTGCAGAATATCATTCCATAAGGACCACGCACAGTTCACATAGCTGGGGACTGTTCCAGTCTTTGAGGAACAAACGAAAAGGACAACATCAGATATTAAAGTTATATACTCACCATAACTATGCATCTGTATTGTCCATTTTCATTCTTCCTTAACTCTCTACCCTCCTTCCCACTTCATTTTATTTCTTGGAGTGACCTTGCAGTTATTGTGGAACTTCTGTTTCAAAATTTGAACCCCAGTTCTGTTACATCTATTCTTCTTTGACTATGCTTATGTTTAATACTCTTAGGGCTTAAAAGGGAGCAAACTCAATCTAAGGTATAGTAGGTTGACTGGGGCATTGTGGGTAGAGGAAGGAACTTGTAAGTTAGATCTGAGAATCTTGTAAATACGACTGAGTCAGATCTAAGTCCCGATCGTTAAGAAAGAATGAAAAGGGGACAGTACAGGTGCATAGTTATGGTGAGTACATAACTTTAGAAGCCTAGACCAATTTCTGCATTGCCCCAGAACACTGTCTGGTTAAATGAGTTGCTCAGTCACACAAGTGATCAAATGACGGCTGAGGGAATCAAACCCTGGACTAGATGAAGCAGCTAACTAATGAGCCTAACCTTAGTAATCTGAGTTAACTGTATGGTGAGTTTTTTGTTCTTTTGTTAAGTAGGTAAAACTAAGTTCAAGCACTACTTTCCAGGATTAGTGCATTGCCTGTGTGAATGATTTTCTTTTAGTCACAGACTATGCAAAGTCTGGGAATGAAATGTAGGATTACAGGATTGAAGTCTATTACTAGTTCTTATCCACAGTGCCTTGTAGTAGTGTGGTTGTCTGGTGGGCTTCTCAAGATTTGACCCATGGACCTCTTGTTCTGTAAGTGAGAATCATACTCCTAAATGAAAAAGCTTGTATCTTGTATTTATTTTCTTGGTTTCTTTAGTAAGATTTTATTTAATGTCAGTGAATATAATGTAACAAGCAAACTAAAATACAAAATATTTACAGTAGTGCCAAACTTTCATGTTAGACTTGCATGATTATTCACAATTCTATAATACAGTATCTTTTGTGACGGTTTCATTACTTTTTCAAAAGTTTCTAATAGAGTTCAACAATGTCCATTATTTAAAGTCAGGGTTACAGTTCATTCTTCTTAATTTTCTCATCTACATTTCGTTTTCATATACCTCAGTGACTGACTCAAGCAAATCTTGAAAGAAGGGAGACATTTCCCTTTTCCAACTGTTTTTCATTATTTTCTTTTTAATTGCTAAAAGTCCCCATACCAGTGGACACTGCATTCAGGAATTTGACAATTACGAGTCATAAGTTTTGTTAATTTACAGTTCTTTAACCACAGTGTACTACAGAATATCTTAATATCCTCCCAATATTTATTTAATTTATCACAGTCAAAAATATGTTTTGCTAATCTTTTATATTTTTTACACTTGCAGAAGTTTAATTCATTATTTCCATGTATCGTAATTTTATAAGGTGTTGTAAAGACTGTGTAAACATTTCCATGTAAATGTTTTCCAATACAAACTAGATGTCATTTAATAAACTGACCTCAGTAGCAATATCCTGTTGCTCTCATCACTTACATCATGTAAATCATATTGATTTAAATAATTTCAGTATTTTAAAGTCTGTATATATGAATAATTTTCACTTTTGTAGTCTAGATAGACATGCCTTAGCATTCTCTCATTTGATTATAGAAGAAAAGTAATCTTTTAAATGAGGACATTTCTGTCTTCTTCCTTAGACATTTGTATAGTTTTATCTAAGATTGTCCTGATGTTTTGTCTTAAAATACAAGTTGTGTAATCTCACTTATACTTCTATATAATATTATCAAATTTAATATCTGCACATTTAATTACATTTAACTTGTATGATCTAGACAGACAGACTTTAGTATTATCCTCGCCTTTGATTATAATGGAAAAGTGATCTACTAAAGGGGGAGTTATTTTTTTCTTCCTCAGACATTTGTATAGTTTTATCTAAGGTTATTTGATATTTTGTATTAAAAATCCAGCTGGTATGTTGTAACTTACAATTCTGTAAAAATATTGCCATTAACGAAATAGTATGTTTTTTGTGTAATTGTTTTAATAATCAATGTCTTTTCTTTTTAGTTTCAACATGTTAAGCAGACTGATGTATAAACTATAGGAAAATGTAAAAAAAAATCAACTTCTTTAATGAGTATCTAAATAAAGCTTCCGATTTTTTAAACTATTAATATAGTTTGAATTAGTTGTTTATGGGTTGATTGCAGTATAATTCTCTAGTACCATAACATTTTAATTTGATATTGTTAATCTTCATTCATTCATGACATATGGGTATCAGTTCCGTCCCCTGAACCAACTCTGCTGTTATAACAAGCTTCCGCCAGCCAGAAAACTCTTGAGCTAAGCTTACCCATAGTGCCTCTCTCCATCTCCTCAGATCTCGTTTGCCACGTAGAGTTTCAAGATGCATCAGGCCAGCTCTCCAGCTAAGTGATTTTCTTTTTTATAATATTTTGATAATATTTCTTCAGCTCTTGGTTTATTTCCCTCCCACTCCATCTAAATCCTTCCTCCCACCCAGAGCCAAGGAATTTTCCCACCAGACACCAACATATATTCCTACTTCAACCTCCTCACAGGTATTGGAGCCCTTGATGCTGACGCCTATCCCGGTTCCAGCTTCTTCGGTTCCATTAGTAGATCTTAGCATGGTTCCGGAGCCCACCCTATGGTCCACGACTCAATCAGAGCCAAGCCATCCTTGAGACCGTGACTGATCTGTCGGCACCATGACCCCTAGTATGGCACCCATTTTTTTTCTACGGGGCCATCTATGGTTCCAGTTGCTTTGACAGCTCTGACTCCTCTCGCAGCTCCTTCCCTAGGGGCGGGTTCATTGGAGCAGGATGTGACCCCAGTTCCAAGGTTGTCTTTCTCTGTTCTGGGCTCCCATCCCTCTTTAGGCGGGCCTGCTTTCCAGGTGATGGAGAGGGCACTCGCCTCAGCAGGTTCACAGCTGGTTCCTTCGGCACCGGAGTGCCACATATACATGTTCTCTGGTCCTCAGCTGACACGGTCCACTGCCCTGGGACATCAGACAGGGGAACCTCAAGATCCCCTACCACAGGGCATCCTCTCTTCAGAGTTCTCTTCAGATGCCCCTAATGAAGAGCCACCCCATAAGAAATCATGCAAGAGGAAGCACATAGATTCCTCTGAGGACTCCTTTACTGAAGATACAGATTATGTTGAGGGGAAGGATCCCCATGGTCACCCCCTGAGGATGTCTCCTTTGGAGACTACTAGAAATCTTAAAGCAGTGGAATGACTGGAAGCCCACCAACCCTTCCTCTGAGGAATCTGTATTTTTGCAGGCTTTTCATGCTCGACCTTCTACTTCCTGGGAGACCCCGCCTGCAGATGAACTAGTTCAACTCATCATGCAGCATGCCTGGAAGAATCCTAACACTGTTGAGCCAATCCCCTGG